>NC_135483.1:134957575-135259034 GCF_052094955.1 Ictidomys tridecemlineatus | reverse complement strand
AGTCCCACCTTCTGGACACAGAAGGACACCAATTCCAGCCCCATGGTTTTGGGTGGAAGCTCTCTTGTCCATTTAAAGCAAGACAATGGTCTCCCCTCAACCCTTTAGAAATTGAAGAGTCAGGCCCGATGATCTCTGAATTGCCTTCAAGTCACTCTTCCTTTCTCTTGAATAATAACACATGTTCACTGTTAGATATGTCGTATGATCCTGTCCAGTAAAATCTAAGAAGTCCAACAGTTTTCCTCTGCTCTTTCTCACCTCTTTTTCCTCGGTTCAAACTGTCAGTTTTTCTGTTAGGATGACTGACTAAAGTCATGGTTCATACTTTGTCAAAGGATTGCGTGACCACATCCTTAGTGTTTTCTCCCAAACAGGTTGTCTTACTGTTTTTAATATGGCTAGACAGAGAATTTTCCAAATGTTCAATTCTGGTTCTTTTTTCTTACGTCATTTCTCTGTTCTCAAATTTTACGGTAAGCAATTGGGAGAATTAGGCTGCTTCTTCAACACTTAAACTTTAACATGTAGGGATTTCCTTCAGCAGATACCTAATTTCATAGCTTGCAAGTTCTACCTTCCACAAAACAATCAAATATGAGCACAATGGAGGTAATTTTTTTTTTTTTTGCCATTCTACAACAAAAATCTCTTTTCCTCCAATGTCTGACAGCATGTTCCTCATTTCCAACTGAAACCTCATCAGAATGGCCTTTTCAGTCCATATTCCTACCAACATTCTATTCAGGATGACTTAGGGAGACTCTTAAGAAGATTGAAGCATTCTCTATCCTTTTCTTCTTTTCTTTCTGGGCCTTCATCAGAATCACCCTTAACAATCATAGTAATATAGCCTTTTTGTTGCCTGCACCTCAAAATTCTTACCAATCCCATCCATTATTAAGCTCCACGGCTGTTTCTGCCTCTTTAGATATTTATTATAACAGTGCTTCCTGTTATATTGTTATATTTATTGGCACAAATATTTTATTTATTTATTTATTTATGTATTTATTTATTTATTTATGTGTGTGTGCATGTCCATAGCAGAACACCATAAACTGAGTGATCTGAAAAGAAAAAAAAAAAAAAGATTTAGTTCTCACAGTTTTGTAGGCTGTAAGTCTGTTATCAAAGCTCTAGCAGACTTGCTGTCTGAAAGTGCTGTCTTCCTTATTCATGTATGTCCATCTTTTTGCTGTGTCCCCACTGTGTAGAGGTGAAGTAGATCTCCAAAAGTATCTTTTAAGGTCACTGCTGTAATTGATATCAGATTTGTCCCCCAAAAGCTCATATGTAGAAGTCTTGGTCCCCAGTGCAGCAGCATTCTGAGAGGTAGGGCCTTTGGAAGGTGATCACATCATGAGGGATCTGACCTCATCAGGGTTTTAATTTTTTTGGTGAGTTCATAATTTAATGGGCTACTGTGAGGTGGTGAAAATGTAGATGGTAAAGGCTAGCTGGAGGAGATATGTCATTAGGGGTGTGCCCTTAAAGGCTGTTTTGTTCTTGGCCTCCTCTTAGCTCTCATTGCTTCCTGGCCAACATGGGATGTGAATCTTTACCGAATTCTCCCAGCCCATGATGTTCTGCCTTGTCACAAGCCCATGGTAATGGGCCCAAGTGACCACAGACTGAAACCTCTGAATCTTTTAGACAAGATCTTTTGTTTCTCTCAGTGATTTTGTCATAGTGTTGGAAAACTGACAAGCTAAGGCGCTGATATCATTCATGAGGGCTCAGCTACCATGACCTAATCACCTTCTCCAAAAGTCCCACTTTTAGAAGTCATCACATTGGAAGTTATGATTTCAATGTATGAATTTGGAAAAGATGTAAATAATTCACACTATGCAAATACTACTGCACATTTGATGCTACTCAATTCCTACTTGTCCTATGTATTGATAAGTAAGAAACATAATTCAATTACCTATGAAGAAGTATACTTAAAAGAAGTTAATCTCATTCAGTAATAAGGTTTTTATTTTAAAACAATGAGATTATAGCACATTATTTCTCAGATAAAAATTATCTCTATTTTTTTACATTACAGTAGCAAAACATGAATTTTGTAACAAAATCAACACTACAGAATTTACATAGAAAATGAGAGGCCTAAAGCTGTATACTGTTAAAACTTATTTCATACTATTTTGAAGAATTGTGATTATACATAACCATAAATCAGAAAATTTTACTTAACCTTTCAAACTTCTAAAACTACTGTTTCTCAATCACTTTTCCAGAAGCCCAGAAATAATGTTTTCTGAAAGAATGTTTAATACCTGACCCAATCATTTCTCTTTCCCATATATTTGAAAATAAGAATTTTCAAGATCCATTCTAGTTTCAGAACATTATTTTACTGAGAATAAAGCCAATTTCTGGTGTTTAAAAAAACAAACGACCATAATTAACATGGTAAATCAAGTAAAACTCACATGAGTTTTGTAAATTTTTGAAACAATAGACAAAGGATATTTCCTCAGCAGGAATAACTGCTCTCTATGTATTGATTTGCTGTAATAATTGTCTGGAGAGAAAAGATATAATAGATATAACAATATAATATATATATATGACAATATAATAGAAGGTCATCCAGTTATTAAAAAACTGGAGAAGATGGTTTTCCTCAACTCTGCTCTATGAAGATATGTGTCATCAGAATCTCATGACTCAGTCTTTTAATTCACCCTAAAATAGAACCACACTCTAGAACACCAAGGAAAAAATTTAGTCTCCTTGGTATTGTCTGAATTATATTTGGAGATGAATTATGTATTTTAGGGTCTGCCACGTTCAGGGACAAATCTCCAGGGCTTTTCCTGTACCAATAGTTTGGGGACACACCTTTGTCCAGACCTAAGCTAATTTATTTTCAGAAGCCATTAAAGGTTTTGATTTTAAACCTCATTGACATGTCCCTTCGTGTGCAACTTCACTTATCTACAGGGAAATGATGACGCTCCATATTTTCTTACTATTGACATTCCAAAACGGTACAGCCACATACAACCTTCATATGCTAGACAAAAGCCTACTATTAGTAGAGCATCTAAATTCATGTTTGTGTGAGTTATATGAGGAGGAGAGTTTGGTCAATAAATAGCCTTAATACCAAATATTAAGTCTTTTACTAACCCAATGACTCTCAAAATATGATCCCAAGATGAGCAGCATCAGCATCATTTAGTTACTTGTTAGAAATTTATATATTTGTTTATCCCCACTGACATAGAACCTTTGCAGGTGGAGGCACAGCCCCTGCATTTACCTCCTCCTGGGTGGTTCTGATGTACACTCAAGTTTGAAAAGCACAGCTCTAAAAACCTTCTTTGTTTTATGCATGGGGCAACAATGTCCCCCAGTGGCCAAAAACATGTATATTATTTTTTTGAAGTAAATATTTTCATACATTGTATTTAAAATTATCTCCAAATACTGTCATAAAATTCCAAATATTGTTTTAAAATTTATGTGTGCAAGAAATTTTTACTTCTTTTCCTTCTTTTTAATTTAATTAAATCCAAAACTGACTGAACATCATTCCTATGGATTGGCAGGAAACTATTTTATTTATTTATTTTGTAATATGAGGTTTTGTTGTGTTTCTCAGCTGGTCTTGAACTTCTGGGCACAAGTGATCCTCCAGCCTCAGCTTCCCAACTATCTGGAACTACAGATATACATCACACCTAGCTCAGGAAACTAATTCTTATTCTCATGACACTCTTTTTTCCTAACTTAATAGGAATCCAAAAGACGTATTTGATGTTCAGATATGGGAGAATTAAAACTTGCACATATTTAGTAGGTACAGTGTAATATTTTAGTATAAGTTTATAAGGTGTACTGATCAAATCACCTCCTTATCATTACTTTGTGTTTAGAGACTTTGGAACCTCTTTCTAATGAACTATTAATAAAATATATAATAGGTTATTGTGGTGGCCATACCACTCTGTTTCAGAACACTAGAATTTATTACATCTATCCAATAGTGCTTTGGTACTTATTCAACCTCAATCTATCACCTTCCCAGACTTCCTGGCCTCTACTAATCACAATTCTCCATTCTAATGGATTTAGTGTTACATGTAGTAACAACTTATGAAAAACTGTGAAACAAGTTTTAGCAGTATTTATCTTTAGACTTCTTATTTTCTCTATCTTGGACTGTCAGTACAAAACTATGAGCTAAATAAAACCTCATTTCTATAAAGAAATAACTTCAAGTAGGATGCTATAGCAAAAGAAAATGGACTAATATACTTGCATGACTGATTATTTAAAAATTTCATTGAAGTTTAATGCTACTTTAAACATTTTGAACAGTCTCATGTGGCTAGTAGCCATCTTCCTGAGCAGCACAGTTCTTAAAACTTTGATTTTACCTTGATACAAAAACACTAAGGTTGTAGCTATGTACTAAAAATAGGGAGACTAGAAAAATATGGAGAGCCACACAAAAACAGCCTTTCAAAAATGTTCTCTGGTGATGAGTATATAGGGGGTTCATTATACTCTTTAACTTTTCCATGTGAGTTTTAGTTCTCAAAATTAAAATTGAAGAAAAACATACTGCCAGAAATTACAACCAAGTTATAAGGGGATTCATGAACAAGGATCTCCCACGGAGTCTGTTCAGCCAATTTAGATAAGTGGAAAGGCTGATGAGAAGGACTCGCACATGAGAAATTGGGAGTTAAACATAAAAAGAGACAGCCTAGACATTTTGGAGTGAAAAAAAAAATCTTAGCTGTCAGGAGGAAACATTGCCTCTGCCTTCAGGCATAACTCTAGATGGGAAAGATTCTCTTCCAAAGGGAGATGGAGTCAGGCCCAGAACTAAATAGAGAGAATGATGCATGCATCAGTGTCAAGTGATCATTCGATGAGCTCCTGGCCTAATTTCTTATAGGAAATGCAAACTGGCAGAACTAGAGGGATTTGGGGCAAGCAAGTTGAACCAAGCTACAAAGAGGCATGAAGGAAGGCAGAATATGCCTGTCTGTAATATGCCACTTTGGTATAAGAATAATTTTGAGTTAAAAACTTTAAAAACAGCAGAGGCAAGAAGAGCATTCCAATCTCTTCTTTTATTCCTGAAAACAGAAGATAAAAACTCTTATGTGGGAGATGTCCTTTCTGAACTGACAGAAAAAAAAACACCTTATTTTCCTCATAAGCAGTAAGCAAACAGACCTAAAATAACTTTTATCTTCCTTTAGCCTCCCCACAGTTTGTTTTCTTTGAGTTTCTTTTACTTTTGCCTACACCAGAAACATCTAATTTTACTGTTTTCTTTTAATTTGAATATATGATGAGATAATATATAGAGAGGTAGATCATTATAAAAATTGGGGATAAGGATACCAAACACAGAAATACATGATTGAAAAGACATATCACTTTAAAGTACAAAAAAAAAAGGGGGGGAGGGGAAAGAAAAGAAAAAGAAAGGATACATAATTGCTATACAATTTGCTAAATGCTTATGGGATCAACACTGTGCTATGTTTGGAGTAGCTAGGAATACAAGTATTATAGCCAACAGTTTTTCAACACTTCCCCTACACCTACACCTAATGCCACTCTGTGCTTTAACTATTATTCATTTAAGCTGGGCATGGTGGCCTAGGCTGGTGATCCTAACTACTCAGGAGGCTGAGGAGGGAGGATCACTTCACATGAATTCCAAACCAGACAGAGCCACACAGTGGGATGTCATCTCAAACAAACAAAAAAAAGTTAACATTTGATATTCTTAACAATCTTACAAGGTAATAGCCTTACTTTACAGTTGATGCTTAGAAAGTTTAGGTAACGTTTCCAAGTGAATGGCTAGTGAATGGTGGTATTAAGGTACTAATGCTGATGACCTGTCTCCAGCGACCACCATACCATACTTCCTGATTTTCAGGTGGGTGCTCATCATCCAGTTGATAAGAGTAGACAAACAATACACCATATCCACAGTATAAGGGATAGATAAGTACAGCAGTTTGTTTTCATATATGTGGTGTTTGGGATTGAAACAAGGGCTTATGCGGGTCAGGGAAGGACTCTACCCCCTGGCTACATCCTGAGCCCCACTGTAAGTCACTATGAACTTAATGGAAATTATGGCTTATATTATGTCTTTTATACATCAAGAACTTTTTATGCCTGCTAGGCATTTTATTTCGTTAGTTAAGAAGGAAAATGAAGCTCAGGAAAATTAGTTCCCTAAGTCACAAAAGTGAACAGCATACAGGAGGTTCACCCCAGGTCTGGGAGCCCATATTCTTGCCACTACCACATGCTCTCTTTCATATCCATCCAATTATGGTGATCCCTAGAGGCTTCAAAGAGAACTAGATCTGAGATGAAAGAGTAGGTTTTGCCAGGTGAAGAAAGAATTTGGATCACAGTAAGGGAAAACATTCCCAAAAGAAGAATAGCTGTCCCATTGGTCTGGAATAAAGGTTCCTTGAAGGGAACAGAAGGCATAAACATTAATATGACAATCAGATGAGGCATCTTGGATGTCAGTTCATAGCCAAACAAAAGGACCAATAAAATATATGTGCTAAGGAATATACTGACTTTTCAGAGAAAACAGAATTTTCTACAGTTGTCTTACATGAGACCTTATCAAGGAACACCATTACTGTGAGTGCCAAAAAGTAGGTTTAATCCAACCAATACTCACGAAGTTCCAGGCATGGTGTTTTATGCTAAATGATTTAACCTTAGAATGCTGGCAGAAAATACAGTTAATGTTCATAGATTCCCACGTTAGTGTTCTGTCACTGTGCCAAACACCTGACATAAATGACTTAGAAGGAAGTTAGGCTCAGTTTCAGAAGTTGCAGTCCATGTCAGTTGGCCTTATATTTAGGGGGTGTGGCAGCACATGATACCATGGTGGGAACATGGTAGAAGAGACCTGCTCACTTATCGGTGGCCAGGAAGCAAAAAGAAAGAAGAAGGAGACAGGGTCCCAACATTCTCTTCAAGGGCATTTCCCAATGACCTAACTTCTTTCCACTAGGCCTCAACTTCTAAGGGTTCTACCACATGCTGGTGACCCAAGTCTCCAACACATGATCCTTTGGGGGTATTCTAGAACCAAACTACAGCAACTCCTTAAAGAACTTAAAAATCTCAAAAAAGTAATTACTACCATTACTACTAAAGTAAGATAATTATCACAATGCTAGAAATTTGGAACTCACGAAAATGATTCTACCAAGATTACCTAAATTTCAAACCTTATGCACAATTTTTAGTCTCTTTAAGCAGACACAGAAAATCTCTTATCTCATTATGTTTCAATTTAACTCTTGAAGGAATTTAGGAGTAGCTGACAATTTGCATAGGGATTAATTTTATCCTCAGTTTAAAATCAGCAGTATCAACACACACACACACACACGTTTACCTCATTTATCCCTATCATTATCAGAGCTAGTAAAAACGTGCCAATTTAATATGCATTCTAATTTTGAGAAACACAGGAGTGCAACAATGCCTGCAAAGATGTAAGGCGGACCAAAGAAGCTCATCACATTTCTGTCAGGAATTTGCGATTGCTCTGCGCCACCTTGTGGCCATCGTGCAACCACTACACGTGAAAGTTGACCGTGTTGTCCTGCGCTGGTCAAGCCTGCACCAACCGCATTGCGGTAATCGGCTTCCGCGTAAATGTTCAGAAAAATGGAGTCCTTTGTTGTCAATGATGGGAAACAGACTAGTCCTTCTTTCTGCTTCCTCCACCATTTTCTTATTCCTTAATTCCATATCCTCAGCCCGCTTACCCGCGCTCCTCCCCCCCGCCATTCCCAGTTCGACTTCCTTTTCCAGCCCCACCACAAAGTCGCGCTCCTTTTCCTAATCCGGGCCCTCCCGGGTCGCCCTCACAGCCCTCCCTCTGGGTCCCCTCTCACGTCGCTCCGCGCCCCCCGCAATCCCTGCCATAAGGACCGCCCCCTCCCGCTCGTAGCCAATGGCGGAGCGGCCCCGCCCCGACTCGCCCCGCCCCTCCGCTTCGTCGGGAGTGCTAGCCTGCTGGGGCCTGGGCGGCTGGGACTGAGCCCTAGCCCTTTGGCGGGACTGAGGGGAGCGCACCCTTTGCGTTCGAACTCTCGGCCTAGGGGGAGCCATGGACTCGCAGGGGCTGAAGGTGAGCGGAAGGACGGGGGTTGCATTGCCGGATGGCGATGGAGTGGGGGCGTGGACAGCGCTGGGTGGGCTAGGCAAGGCGGTTAGTACCTGCTGTGCCGCTGCTGCCTGGTTGGTAGGTGCCACCAGCCCGACCCCGTAGGCCTGTAGCCTGCGCTACCTGGTGGTCCTGGGGGACCCCGCTTGGGATGCTGAGGTCGGGCCAGCACCCCCCTTCCCCGCCCCCCGCGCGCGCTGCTTCTGGCAAGTCTTTGGTGTTCTAGTCCCCACCCTGTTCTTAGTGCTTACTTTTACTTGTATATCACGTTTGCGAGGAAAGTGTGGGTAGCATTTGACCTGCGCCTCCAGGTGCAGTTAAGAACTTAGAGCAAACTAGTGTCCGATCACCCACTGAATAGTAAAAGGAGCACGGAAAGTGTACATGAAATCAATGAAAGACATGAAGCTTAAAAACTGGAAGGAGTTTTTATTTTAGGTTGGTGGTTTTTCTATTAATCACCTATTCATCCACTTGGCATATATTTAATGACGGCCAGCTTCAGAAATGATATAAAGCAGAGATGAGATTTGAAAATTTGAAATTTCCTTTTTGGATGATGAGCTTCTCTATGCATTTGCTCACTCAGTCACTTGTTCAGATAGTATTTATGGACTTGTCTCTGTATGTTCCTTAGAAGTTGGAGCTGGCCATGAGCAGCACAGATTCATAGATTGTACATTCACAGATTTTATAGTCTAATGCTTGAGGAAAGCCTTAGGTCATTTAACAATATTTATTGAATGCGTCCTACTGGTCTGGCAGTATTCTCAGCATGAAGATATTGCAGTAAAACTAAGAAAACTTTGAATCTTGGACCTTTCATTTGTGTAGGAGGAATAAAACTATAAGCAGGGTCTCTGTCATGTGTACATTGTAGCTAGAAAGCAGCCATAGATAATAGTTACATGAATAAGCATGGCTTTATTCCAATAAAATTTTATGGACCCTGAAATTTTACTTTATGAAATATATTTCCTTAAACTATTTTAAAACTGAAAACCATTCTTAGCTCACTGGTCATATAAAAACAGGCAGCAAGTCATACATGGTCCAATTGTAGTATGCAACCTGTACTATAATATGGAGTGGCTTTTAGCACTCTCCATCACCACTCCCATCCCATGTACTGTTGATGACTTCTCATCTGAGTTATTGCTGTTCCTCTGCCTTGCTAACTCCTGTACTTTCCCAGGAATCATGAAAGGTAAATAGGAAGGATGTTCTGTATGTGGAGGAGGAGAGATGGATTTGTACTTAAAGAGTCAGCTCTAAATCCTCCCCAGGAATCTTTCTCTAAATTTTACTCTTAATCCCCCCCTCACTACACCCGCAATTATAAAAGCTGTTTAAAAGTTACCCTGCCTTCCCAAAGCTCCTTTCTTGTACTAATACACTGTATTTTAGTTAGTCTTTACATTATAGTCTCATCTGAGAACTAAGCTTTTGGAGGGAGCCAGGGAATATGTCTTATTCTTTTTATATTCTCCATACCTAGCCCAGTGCCTGGCAATAGTAGGCAGTTAGTAAGTGTTTGATGAACTAAACCACCTGATCTGAACCACAGCAGTGGCAAAAAGAATGGGAAATGGTAGATGGACTAGAGAAAGAATTTAATGACTGTTAGAATTAGGGAGACTGGGTAAATGGGAAGGGATGATCATGACTCACAATTGCTGATTTAAGTGGCAGGTAACATGAAAATGTGAATCTGGAGCTTATATGAGAGGTCTTGGGTGGACACATCATTTTTTTATTTCATTAATATATGGAGTTTGGAGGAACTTATTCTTTATTTCCAAATAGGACTTTTACATTATGAAAAAAATTAATAATTCTTATAGTCACCTGTAAATGCTATACTAACAGCATTTTGCAAATGAGCAAACAGAGATGCTATAAAATAGACCAAAAATTTGAAACCAAGTGTTTCTACCTTTTAATCCATGTTCTTTTCATGACACTATGTCGCTGCCTTTCAGGAATGTTATAGGTGCTGAACAATACTAAATCCTGGACAAAAGTGAAGTATGATGATTTTGAAAGTGTCCTCAATTGTGGTGAGCTAAGAAGTCATGTAGGGCAATGAGACACTGGTGAACATGTTTTGAGAGTCTGGGGATGAAGCATGGGTTATACTTTACAGATCCATGGCTAAGAAGGAGAGAAGAGATCAGGAGCCATAGGAGGGAGGAAGCAGAGTAAAAGTCAACATAGAACACTTGCTGAACTATGCTCTGGAGAAGGATGTGGATGTGGATATCCAGAAACAAGGAAATGGAACAGAGCTGTTTAGATATCCTTATGTTTTAATCCCACCAACCAGTGCTTCATCCATACTTCTCCCTCCTGCTGAACCTGCTGTAGAGTCAGGGTGGTTAGTTATGGGATGGCCCCAGTTGGTTTATGAAGGCAAAACGTACATCAGAGTGATGGTGAAAGTGTGGCTTCCTTCCTCAATTACATCAACAGCCAAGCCTTGATATATGATCCTGAGGAAAAACTGTGTAAAATAGAGCCACACTTAATCAGAACTTAGTTCCTGAAAGTAGTTTTTTATTTTGTAAATCAAAATACACGATTTTGAGAAAAGCTTAGTCATTTCCATTGAAGAACAGCTTGGTTCATTTATTCCTACTGATGATTCTTTATTGTAGAACTCATATAAAAACAAGGTAATATCCAAAAATAGATTTTTTAAAATATTTATTTTTTAGTTGTAGTTAGATTCAATACCTTTTATTTTATTTATTTATTTATATGTAGTGCTAAGGATTGAACCTAGGGCCCCATAAGTGCTAGGCGAGCACTCTACAGCTGAGCTACAACCCCAGCCCCACAATAGATTATTTTTATTTTTATTTTTTTTAAGGAACTTAGAAGGAAAATATGAAAGATCCTCTAGATAGGGAAGAAGGATGGGAAGGAAAGAGAGGGAGAAGGGGAATAGCATGGATGGCGAAGGAGACCCTTATCATTATACAAAATATATGTATGAAGACATGAAAAAACAAAGAAAGATCCCATTAACAATGTTTTAGATTATTCAAGATTGTAGGTTGATATCTACTTTTTTTTTTTTTTCCTTTTACTGGACCAGGGGTTGAACACAGGGCCTCATGTATATAAGGCAAATACTATACCACTAAACTACATCCCCAGTCTTTTATTTTATTTTGAGATTGGTCTCATTAAGTTGCCCAGGCTGACCTTGAATTTTGCAATCCTCTTGCCTCACCCTCCCAAGTAGCTGGGATTACAGAAATATGCTTTTGCACCTGGCTTAGATTCATATCTAATTCTTAAAAGTATTTCAGAACACCAGAATTTCTTTTAACACTTAGTCATTGTTTCATTTTAGACACTGATTAATTACTATTGTCAAGAGAGATACTTCCATCATGTGTTACTTGTTGCCAGTGAAGGAATGAAGAAGTATGGCAGTGATCCAGTCTTCAGGTTTTATCATGCTTATGGTACATTAATGGAAGGTATGAACTAATTATTAAACCTGTTCCCTATGTTCTAAATTTTTGATTTGCAGTAAGAATAATTTTTCATATAATAATCTTGATTTTCAGGTAATACACAGGAAGCTCTTCGGGAATTTGAGGCTATTAAGAGTAAACAAGATGTATCACTTTGTTCTCTAATTGCACTGATATATGCCCATAAAATGAGTCCTAATCCAGGTATAGTATTTAAGAGACTGTTCCTTATTCCGTTTTGATTTTTCTCATTACCATACTTAATTTTATCACACTGTCTACAGAACTGTTGTCTTAAGTTTATCTTCCTGATGAGATTATAAGTTCATCAAGCTCAAGAAACAGGTCTAATACTGCTTTTGTATTCTTTATATCATCTGGCAGAGATTTCACTACTACATAAGTATTATTTCAGTTAATTTAAAAATAAATTATAAATTATAATTTAAAGATAAATTATATTAGTAATTGTTAGTATATCAGTAATTGTTATACCAAAGTAAAACAGCTAAGAACATTGTACACATAGGTTGTTCTGCAAGAACCAACTTTACAACATGTTATATGCAAATGTATAATAATGTGCAGTTAATCTCTTCTAAATATTAAATGTTTTGGAAGTCTTTATATCCCCCACTCCATGGGGGTAAGCTTTTGGAAAACATTTGGTAAATTTTTATCTAGTAGTAGGTTTGGATATATGAGTAGGTTGTAAAAGAAAACTTATTCAGAAACCAGAAATTAAATATGTATTTCATTGTCTAAGAATATAGTGTAACATAAGGCTGAGGCAGAACAATGTCCAAATTATATGTAATAAGGAAGAAATAGGGTTGTATTCTTCCATATATATCTACTAAGAGCTAGCAGGATTGTAATTATAGATCCTGTTTCAAATAACTAGACAGTAATTACATGTTCTAGAATGCTTTCTTAAATCTTAGAATTCTTAAATTTTAGAATTTTTTCACAAGCAAAGGTTTATAACTCCTTCCCTTCATGTATACATATACTAATTAATAAAAAGTTATTTAAAACTATGTTAAAAAGTAAACTACTATTATGTGCTTACTTAATATATAGGATTGAGCCAATTATACATAGAAGAAAGAAAAGAATTGGGGCTGGGATTGTGGCTCAGCGGTAGAGCACTCACCTAGCACGTGAGAGGCCCTGGGTTCGATCCTCAGCAGCACATAAAAATAAATAAATAAAATAAAGATATTTAAAAAAAATAAAAGAATTGTAATAATTGATTATAACATCAGGTTTATAATCTACTGAGAGAATAAAATGTAAAAACCACAAACATTAAATTCCAATGTTGCTATTAAATAAAATGATAAAAATGGAACATGAGTCCATAATTGAAATTGATGTGTATTAATCTATTGGAGTAGACAGGGAAAGCTTTGTGAAAGATCAGCGGTTAATCTGATCTTTGGAGGATATGTAGAATTTGAATACAAAGAATAATCCAGAGAGGAGAAACAGATGGACAAAAATATAAAATTACTTCAGCGCTTGGCTCTTTTGTGGACCCCTTTCTCTATGCCCTGATGAGTGTGTTTAGCTAAAGTAAAGATATGTATATGAAGGCTATAAAAATTTAAAAAAAAAACCCAGTACAAAATATTTTCTTCTTAGAATCGAGTTTTAATTTAATTCAATTTAATTTTTTTATTCCCAATAGTATTGATTCTGTTGGGAAATGTGATTTCCAGGAATCTGAAAAGAGACATAGATATTAGACTCTAACTCTCCTTTCCACCATAGATGATTGCTAATGTTAAGCTATGTAAATAACAGTACTTATACTACTTTTTCACTGATCATGACCATAAGCTGGCATGTTTATGAGTTTCAGAATTAAATTTGAAAGTCAGATAATTTATGTATTAATCCCTGAACCTGCCCCTAATAATTATATTATTTTGGAATCATTACAAAGTTTTATATATTCTTATTATTAATAAATGTTAGCATATATTGTTTAGTTATTTGGGGGAGGACATAAACTATATAGTCGTAATCACATGTGAATTTTGAGCACCTGAAATGTGGATAGTTTAAGGAATTGAATTTTTTATTTTATGTAATTTGACCTAATCTGCTTTTGAAATTTAATTCAATTATGAGAAAACTTAGGATATTTCATTCAGTTATAAAAGAAAAATCTTACATATGGGCTGGGAGAGTAGCTCAGTGGTAGAATACTTTGTATAGCAAGCTCAAATCTATGAGTTCAATCCTAAATCCCCAGCAAGGCCCGCATTCTCTACCCACTACCCCTACAAAAAAATAATAATAATAATAAGGTGTGGAACAACTTGAGTGTATGGATCAGGTTTTCAACTATCAGTCTTATGAAATCTATCTACAAATATTTCTGAAGAAAGCTTAACATCTTAATTGAGATGTATTATAAATGTAAAATACACACTAGATTTCGAAGATTTAATTAAAAAGCTCATTAACTAAGATTAACTTTATCAATTATATAATGATATTTTGGATATATTGGTTAACTTTTACATTATTAAAACTAGTTTTGCTTATTTCTTTTTGCTTCTTTGATAGGACTAGTAGAAAATTTAAATTACATATATGTCTTGTATCTTAGTGCTACTTTAGAGAGAACTAAATTCTCTACCTGTTAATCATTTGACCTATTATAAACACTTGATCTAGAATTTAAGTTTCACTGAATATTGTCTTCCCTTCACAGATAGAGAAGCTATCCTGGAATCAGATGCTAGAATGAAGGAGCAACGTAAAGGAGCTGGACAGAAAGCTTTGTACCATGCAGGCTTGTTTTTATGGCACCTTGGTCGCCACGATAAGGCGAGAGAATACATTGACAGAATGATCAAAATTTCAGATGGTAGTAGTGAGGTAGCCATTTTCTTATTTTGAAATAGTAACGTTAAAGGAAGAGTGTGTTATTTATATATTTAGTACTATTTGTTGATTGTTATTGTCCACTCTATCCTCACTTTACAAATAACCATTTAATTTTAATATTTTCTATAGTATAAAATAGGGATCCTATAATATTTCTTGTTTTTATGTTATTAAGTCTTGAAAAGATCCCTCCCTGGTTCTCTCCTCTTTTTCTTTTCCATTTCCTTCCCACTATATTCCTTCTTTCCTTATCTCTTTCCCTTCCCTCCCTCTTTTTTTCTTAGTAAATAGCCCTGGACACAAGATACCATTATTTGTATTGTTAATAAAACAAAGACAAAGAAAACTAACTTTCATGAATGAATTATCCAGTAGTGGCATAGAGTGCATATTCAGCTTATGAGAAAAGTTACAAATGATCTGAAAGAAATGTGACTAAAGTGCACAAGAAAATAATAGCTAATGTTTATTGTTTGCTTACAATATGCCAGATAATATTTTAAGTTAAGAAGAGATCACATCTGTGTTAGGAGAATGAGAAAGAATATTGATAGAAATAGCATTTGAGCTAAAAACTAAACAATGTATATAGTTTCAGCAGGAAAAGATTATAGAAAAGGGAAGTAGTTACTTCCCAGGCAAGAAATAATAGATAAGATGTATTGATTCTGGGTACATTGAGACTCTCACATTTCATGGAAACAGGATACATAAATGAAGATGGTACAAGAAAACTTGGAGAGGTGGATTGGGACAGATTGAAGGATCTTGACTCATAGGTACAAGTATATATAATTTGTTAGACATTGAGAGATTGTTGAAGATTTTTAATCATGGGAGTGGTATTAGAGTGCAAATTCACAAGTTTAATAATGGTTTGTAGGATGAACTAACTGGCTTGGGAAAAAACTAGGATGTGGGAGTGGGAAAAAGAAAGCACTTTCTAGCAGAAGTTTTCACAGGACTAAACAAAAAATATTATACAGTGAGTGCATACTTCGGAAGTTTTAAATACCCATGGGACTTGTCAGCTGATAATAGGTAGTGAAGAAAAGATAATAGATAGTGAATAAGGTATCACATATATCACACATATCACATAGGTAGGTCTCTGAGGCTTTAAATCTGGATAATTTAGAGACCAGTTAATATGAGTAGAAAATTCATGAGACATTAGTTTTCAGACATGCTGTATTTCAGGTACTAAAAAAACAAAGATGATGAGCCTTCCAAGAAAGAAAAGTTGAGAAGAGGTTTGGTGCTAGAAATATGGTTGGGAATCACCCACACAAAGATGATAGTTGAAACCATTCAAATAGCAACACTTAACTAGTGAGTAGAGTAGAAGCAGTATTGGTGGATTTTTATTTATATTTTCAGGTAAAATACAGGGAATTAAATACAATCTTAGTGAAAAACTGTAAATTTATGAGTTTATTTTTTAATAGAAGAACATATTTCACCAGTTTTTAAATTTCACTTTAAGAAGAAACAGTTTCAGTATCATTTTTCCTACCAGTGCATCAACTCACCAACACTAACACGTCTAAAGATAAACACCTTAACTCCTTAACTTTTTAAGTCCTCAGATGATTTATTATTTCATTTGAAGCTCACTGGACTATCACAGAGGTTAAGAAAATAACTGCAGAATGATCTGAATCTGTAACTACGTGAAACAAGACCTATGCTCATTCTACTCCTTTTCTCATTCAAGTTCATTTGGGCTGTTTGTTCAAAAAGAGGCAACACATTCTTATTTATTAAATGTTAACCAATATGAACAATAATTTACTAGCAAAGCCTCAGAAAAGAGTTTTGGTTTTAACACTAGGGGAATATTTGACAGACTTATGTTGAGCCCATATCAAAAATTAAAATTTGTAGTCTAGTTTCTAAGGCTTTAAACTGACAACGTTCAAAAGCAGTTTTGCTATGGAGAATGTAATTATTTATAACATTATTTGACAGAGTGCTTTATGCTATTAATTACCAAAAATAATATTAAGTTTACCTTTTGAACAATTATTCCTCTCATTTTCAAAAGAAAATAAAAGTGTGATTAGAATTCTTCCTTTCACAGGGGCATGTTTTAAAAGCATGGCTTGATATTACAAGAGGAAAAGAACCTTATGCTAAAAAAGCACTAAGGTATTTTGAAGAGGGATTACAAGATGGAAATGATATTTTTGCTCTCCTGGGTAAGGTGAGTTAGAGTTAAGGTGAATAAATCATGTTTTAAAATTCATTTATAACATATTTGACATCTAACAAAACTAAGTTATTTTAAAAAATGATACTTTTCATGACACTGTTGTCATTTCTGGCTTGTAGAGGGATCTGCATTTGTGTAGGACACAACTAGAGAAATGGATTCTCTACCAGTTCCCTGGGTCAGTTTTGTGTTCATTGTGGTTGGATCATGCATTTTTTTCCTTAACATATGCTTCTAAAGTATCTAACATGAGGGAAGCATCATTCTAGTTACTAGGGAAACCCTGAGCAAAATTAAACCAGTTTTTGTAGAGTTTATATTCTACTGGAAGAGATGGACAGTAAACATACTAATAAATTATATAGTATTCGATGGCAATAGGTGTGATGGAAAAATAAATAAAATGGGAAGAGGGAGAAGAAGAGTTGGCACATGAATTTGTAATTTCAAGTGATGTAATCAAACAAAGAGATTTTTAAGAAAGACTTAGAGGAGATGAGGGTTAAAGCCCTATGTGCATTTGAGAGAACCTATTGCAAGTAGAGGAAATATCAATTTCTGACACCTTGAGGTATAGTCAGGGCTTAGCACAAAGACCAGGAGGTCAAAGTGGAATGAGTGAAGGGAGAAGTGAAGGCTGGAGGAAGGTTATGTGAGTGTGGAGTAAGAAGATATGGGGTGATGAGGAGATTCTCCAAGGCTTGGGCTTTTGCTCTGAATTAGGTGGCCAGTGGAAGGTTTTGATCGGAGTATTAACATGATCTGCCTTACATTTTGAGGAATGAACAGTTGAAAGTAAAAAATCACTGGGTAGAAATATTTATGTTGGATCTTTTTTTGAGTCCCCACTGATGACTTCTAAATACTTTACTTTTTAAAAAATTTTTGATTCAGCAAAATGAAATTAAATTTAGATGTTAGGGAAACTGTTACGTAAGCAAGAAAGAGAAAGAGAAAATTATTTTCTTGTAATGTCCTTAATAACTGCCAATTTCTGTGGCTAGTGAATTTGTTCAGATTTTTACTACAAGTACTTAGTATGATTGAATTCAAGTTTTGCCTAATTGAACTGCTGTACAAATTGAACATTTAGCAAGTTTATAAAAACTTATTCTTCTTCCTCTCTAAACAGAAAAACTAGTTGATAAACTCCTTTCATTGGGATATGTCAGTTGTTAATAAAAACAACTAAGGAGGGATTTACCTTTTTCTTTTAGTACTCAAGTTATGTTTAAATTCTTTTTTGGAATGACCTTGGTTTAGTTTATTTTGTGCTCTGAGACAGAACATTCTGAGACTGGGTAATTTATAAAGACTAGACATTTATATTTGATAATACTGATGGCTGAAAAGTCCAAGACCAAGGCTCAAGACAGTTGGTTGTCTGTTAAGGGCCTTATTTCTGCTTCCAAGATGGTGCCATGAATATTTTATCTTCTAGAGGTGAGAAATGCTGTACCTCACATGGCAGAAGAGCAGAAGAGATCGAACCCATTGCCACAGGCCCTTCTTATGCGCCTTAAGTTTTCATGATCTAAACACATCCAATTAAGCCCACCTCCCAACACTGTTACATTGGGGATTGAGTTTCAATGTGAATTTTGGAGGGGACAAAAACATTCCAACCATAAGTAGATTCATTTCAATTATATGTTTCAGTTTATTCAGCAGAGCACTGAATTGGTCTAATCCCAGCTAGGAATAATGTGATTCATATGCACAGCAAATTTAGTTTAAGATGCTACTTTTGCATTTGTATGAGAAGTGATGGTGTAAAGAAGAAGATTATATGTGAGCACACAAAGTCTTTATGACATAATTTTGTTACTTTGCTATTCCAGTTTTTTTTAGAGAGATTTCAAGGGCAAATATAAATTTTAAAAATTATCAACACTTATCTGTTTTCCTGTCAATTATATAGAAACTAATTTATTTTGATATACTGATTTCTTTGGATGGTTTTTAGACTTTGTTTTAATTATATGACAATATAATCTCAATCTTATCTCAGGTATATATTGCAGTTCTTCTTTGAGACTGATAGCTCATTTTTAACTGATAACATGAGAACTAAATTTGTTCCTAAAGGAAATCCAGATGCAAAAAAAAAAAAAAGGAAAATTCTGACATGTAATAAGTGTGCATCATTATCTTTTTTAATATATTAACTATATTTATAGCTTTTTCTGAAGATACTAATTCATGTATGTTGTAAAAAATTTTCATAACTATAGTAATATCTGAATGAAAAAGAAGTAAACATCACTGCTGGAAATAAGCAGTTAAATTATCATTTATGACAGCTCTTCATGTCAGTAAGTATAGATCTATGTATTTTCATAATCACATTAAATGACTACCTAAAATCTTACTAAATAGATATGCTAAAATTTAACTACTCCTCTACGGATATTTTGTGTTGTTTTTATTTTTCTAACCATAAATAGCATCTAAGGGCTTCTTGTGATCTTCTCCAATTATTTCCTATGAAAATTCCTTAAAGTAAAAATAAGGTAAAGGCAGTTATTTGAATCTAATTTTGCTTATTCTTTAAAATCATATGTTCTTTAACTTGAGAGTAATTTTTAAAGGAGATACAGCAGAGTATGGTGATATTTGCCTGTAATCCCAGCAGCTTGGTAGGCTGAGTCAGGAGGATCAAGAGTTCAAAGGCAGCCTCAGCGGAAGCAGGGGCTAAGCAACTCAGTGAGACTCTGTCTCTAAATAAAATATAAAATAAGGTTGGGGATGTGGCTCAGTAAAGGGCCCCACCCCCCAAAAATACAAAAGCCCAAGTTTAGATGCTTTTTAAAAATATCATGGAAATATTTTATTCTAAAAAGGAAATTTTCCTATTGTAAATAGAAATATTCTTTATTTTATCATGTTCCTAAGAATATTTTAGAAGTTTTTATTTTCTAATCGTATTATACTAGTATTTGCTAATAAAAAATACTTTATTTTTCAGTGACGTTTTAAAGTGTGATTTTGATAAAAGATTTTATTTTTTTCTCATTATAAAAGTGATGTGTGTTCTCTACAAGAAAGTCAGAAAATATGAAACACTAGTGTTCTACCCGTTCTGGGTTGAGAACCATGATACATGAGATTCATCATTTTGATGCCACTTTTTCTCCTGTTAGGCACAATGCCTTGAGATGCGTCAGAATTATTCAGGTGCTTTGGAGACTGTGAACCAGATAATTGTGAACTTTCCAAGCTTTATTCCTGCTTTTGTGAAGAAAATGAAATTACAACTAGCCCTGCAGGATTGGGACCAGACAGTTGAGACAGCACAAAGGTTAAGTAAAAAATAGATGTCACAAGTCTCTTTGGATCTGGTTATAATTATGGATAAAAAGAAAATCTGCATGTATTTTTGTGTGTGTGATAAAATTTTTCAAACATCAGTATAGAATCAAATTTTTCCAAAAAGATGGAATTGACTTTTCTATACCTAGAACTGAATGACCACTTAAAATTGTGTTGCTTTTAAAACTGAATTATTAACTTACATAAATGTTTGAACAGCTATTGTAAGACATTCTTTTAGGCCAACATGAAAATATCCCTGCCTTCATGAAGCTTACATATAGTCAGAAGACTCATGCCAAGCAGAACAAACAAGTAAATCATTAGTATGTTAGACAGTTATAATTGACATGGAGAAAAAAAGCAGTCAAGTAAAATGGGCAGGGCTGGGGGATTTGATGTCATATGGGATCAGAGAAAGCCTCATTGAGAAGAAGCATTTCAGTGGAGGCCTGAAGAAAGTCAAAGAACCATGCAGACAGCTTGGGGAAGACTTTGCAGAAAGAAGGACAAGCAAGTACAAAGATCTTAAGGCAGGAAGATTGTCCTGTGTTTGAAGATTGGGAAGAAGGAAGAGGTTAATAGATGGCAAAGTCAGAGATGGAGAGTGGGAGGGAGGTGGTGTCAGGTCATGGAAGAGTCTTGTTGGCTCTCATAAGAATATTGTTTTTTTTCTTCTGAAATATGAAATCATTAGAGGGTTTTGAGTATTTTTTAAGGAATCACTTTGCTGTGTTGAGACCAGCCTGGGAAAGGGAGCAATGGTAAAAGCTGAGAGACCATTTTTCAACCTATTGCCATAATCTAAGAGAAAAGTGCTGGTGCAGGAAGTAGGATGGTTGTGGTGCAAGTGCTATGGGCAGTGACTGGACTCTGCATGTGTTTTAATAGAAAGGTGAGAGGATGAGGACAGATGAGGGTCACCCCACACTTTTTAGCCTGAATAGCTAAAATAACCAGCAACAACACTGATGATCTGATGTAAAGTTCTCAGTGTGTCTGACACACAGCCAGTAAATAGCCTGGCTGTTTATTCCTAAGATATGGATGCTATTGGTATGGCAGTTTGCAACTAACTAAACTAAGATGCAGAACTGTTCATTATGTTATCCAGCATTAAGTCTATAGATTCTTCATGTCCACCCAGGGATGCCTAAATAAATAAATAAATCTATAGATTATTTGGAGGAAAGTTTTTAAATTAAAAGTGAGTATTATCATATTAGGCAACCATTGGCATAAAACAAACAACCATAAATCTCTGGGAATATAATAATAAGCATTCATTTCTTGCATTTGTGTGGCTTATCTGCATTCTGTTGATCCTAATCAGGCTTTGAAGGTTCTTTGCTTCAAGTTTCAGATCCAGCTGTGTGGGAGTGGCACCTTATTGCAGTTGGGCTCTGCTGATCTCTCAGGGCTCAAGCCAAAAAGTAGCAGCTATCTAGAGGAAGTGCTTCTCCTAGTGTAGCAGGGATACAAGCAACAAGCAAAAACATGCAGTGTGTCTGGAGTCTGGGCTTCACATACTGCCACTCCTTGCCAACATTTCTTTGGCCAGTGTTAGAAAAATGTTCATGTCCCTAGTCAAGGAACCATGAAGTACACTCCTTGGGAGAGGCTCATATCCAGGGAGGGATGAAAAACTGGAATCAGTAGTTCAGTGTCCTAATTTATGATGGGAAATCTAGTGTGTTACCCTTTCTGTTCAGTTTCTTTTAAAAATAACCTTCAGTGAAGTTTCATGAGAATTTTTATAGGGCGAAGGTTGTGGCTCAGCAATAGAGCATTTGTCTAACACATGTGGTGCGCTAGGTTCAATCCTCAGCACCACAAAAAATAAAAGTAAAAAAGTAAATCAATAAAAGGTATTGTGTCTAACTACAACTAAAAAAATATGAAAAAAGAAAAGTTTTTCCACATTTGTTGTTTATACCTTTTTCTTATTGTTTTTTTGATTTTTTAATAGGATATTTTTCATAATATTTTTGGGGTTTGTTTTTTATTACACAGGAAACTATCGTAATGATATGAATAACATTAATAGGTATTAAAATATTTGACTCATGTTGACATTCCTTGATTTCCTGTTATATATCAGCCTAGTCAAGGTGAATTAAAATTTTATATAGTTATGTATGGCTAGCTAATACTTCACCTTAGGCTTGCCACAGAATTTGACGAGATTGGTACAATCTGTTCATGTTTTAGAAATGTTAAAAATTAGATTCCTAGACTTTTAAAGTTTAAATAATACAGATGTAACTTTACTAATTAAAACTACTTATTTGGTAAGTGAAATGTTAGGCCAGTAAACCAACTTTTCAAGCCCTTGTATAAAAGAAAATATGTACATCTCTATAAGCATTAACAAAGGTTTTCCTACAGGTTGCTGCTTCAAGATAATCAAAATGTGGAAGCACTAAGAATGCTGGCTCTTTACCACTTGTGTAGAGAGGGGGATATAGAGAAAGTAAGTTGTATTATTTAAATTTCCTGTATTAAAGATATTTTTAATTATGCACATGCATGCAGACATGTACATTACAGCCCTGATGTTCTGTTTTAGAATCTAGTTGTTTTTAGTTGGTTATTAGATACATACATTAACAAAAAGATTATCTTTTTATATCAACTAGTAAAGTGAAAATATTATTATTATTATTTTTTTTTTATTGGTTGTTCACAACATTACAAAGCTCTTGACATATCATACTTCGAACAATAGTTTCAAGTGAGTTATGAACTCCCATTTTTACCCCAAATACAGATTGCAGAATCACATAGGTTACACATTCACATTTTTACATAATGCCATACTAGTGACTGATGTATTCTGCTACCTTTCCTATCCTCTACTATCCCCCTCCCCCCCATCTTTTCTTTCTATCCCATCTACTGTAATTCATTTCTCTCCTTATTTTTCTTCCAATTCCCCTCACAACCTCTTTTATGTAGTTTTTTATAACAATGAGGGTCTCTTTCCATTTCCATGCAATTCCACTTTTCTCTCTCTTTCCCTCCCATCTCGTGCCTCTGTTTAATGTCAATCTTTTCTTCCTGCTCTTCCTCCCTACTCTATTCTTAGTTGCTCTCATTATATCAAAGAAGACATTTGGTATTTGTTTTTTAGGGATTGGCTAGCTTCACTGAGCATAATCTGCTCTAATGCCATCCATTTCCCTGCAAATTCCATGATTTTGTCATTTTTTAGTGCTGTGTAATACTCCATAGTGTATAAATGCCACATTTTTTTAATCCATTCATCCATTGAAGGGCATCTGGGTTGGTTCCACAGTCTAGCTATTGTGAATTGTGCTGCTATGAACATCGATGTGGCCGTATCCCTGTAGTACGCTCTTTTAAGGTCTTCAGGGAATAGCCCAAGAAGGGCAATAACTGGGTCAAATGGTGGTTCCATTCCTAGCTTTCCCAGGAATCTCCATACTGCTTTCCAAATTGGCCGAACCAATTTGCAGTCCCACCAGCAATGTATTAGAGTACCCTTTTCCCCACATCCTCGCCAGCACTTGTTATTATTTGACTTCATAATGGCTGCCAATCTTACTGGAGTGAGATGGTATCTTAGGGTGGTTTTGATTTGCATTTCTCTGACTGCTAGAGATGGTGAGCATTTTTTCATGTATCTGTTGATTGATTGTATGTCCTCCTCTGAGAAGTGTCTGTTCAGGTCCTTGGCCCATTTGTTGATTGGGTTATTTGTTGTCTTATTGTCCAATTTTTTGAGTTCTTTGTAAACTCTGGATATTAAGGCTCTATCTGAAGTGTGGGGGGTAAAAATTTGTTCCCATGATGTAGGCTCCCGATTTACTTCTCTTATTGTTTCTCTTGCTGTGAAAAAACTTTTTAGTTTAAGTAAGTCCCATTTGTTGATTCTTGCTATTAACTCTTGTGCTATGGGTGTCCTGTTAAGGAATTTGGAGCCTGATCCCACAATATGTAGATCGTAGCCAACTTTTTCTTCTATCATACGCAGAGTCTCTGATTTGATATCAAGGTCCTTGATCCATTTTGAGCTTATTTTTGTGCATGGTGAGAGGAGGGGATTCAGTTTCATTTTGTTGCATATGGATTTCCAGTTTTCCCAACACCATTTGTTGAAAATGCTATCCTTCCTCCATTGCATGCTTTTAGCCCCTTTATCGAATATAAGATAGTTGTAACTTTGTGGATTAGTCTCTGTATCCTCTATTCTGTACCATTGGTCTACCCGCCTGTTTTGGTACCAGTACCATGCTGTTTTTGTTACTATTGCTCTGTAGTATAGTTTGAAATCTGGTATTGCTATACCACCTGATTCACACTTCCTGCTTAGAATTGCTTTTGCTATTCTGGGTCTTTTATTTTTCCATATGAATTTCATGATTGCTTTATCTATTTCTACAAGCAATGCCATTGGAATTTTGATTGGCATTGCATTAAACCTATAGAGGACTTTTGGTAATATCGCCATTTTTATGATGTTAGTTCTGCCTATCCATGAACAGGGTATATCTTTCCATCTTCTAAGATCTTCTTCTACTTCTCTTTTTAGGGATCTGTAGTTTTCATTGTATAAATCTTTCACCTCTTTTGTTAGGTTGATTCCCAAGTATTTTATTTTTTTTGAGGATATTGTGAATGGAGTGGTTTTCCTTATTTCCATTTCAGAGGTTTTGTTGCTGATATACAGAAATGCCTTTGATTTGTGCGTGTTGATTTTATATCCTGCCACTTTGCTGAATTCATTTATTAGTTCTAGTAGTTTTTTTGTAGACCATTTTGGGTCTTCTAGGTATAGAATCATGTCATCTGCAAATAGTGATAATTTAAGTTCTTCCTTTCCAATTTTTATGCCTTTAATTTCTTTCGTTTGTCTAATTGCTCTGGCCAGTGTTTCGAGAACTATATTGAATAGAAGTGGTGATAGAGGGCATCCCTGTCTTGTTCCTGATTTTAAGGGGAATGCCTTCAATTTTTCTCCATTCAGAATGATGCAAGCCTGGGGCTTAGCGTAAATAGCTTTTACAATATCAAGGTAAGTTCCTGTTATCCCTAGTTTTTCTAATGTTTTGAACATAAAGGGATGCTGTACTTTGTCGAATGCTTTTTCTGCGTCTATCGAGATGATCATATGGTTCTTATCTTTAAGTCTATTGATATGGTGAATTACATTTATTGATTTCCGTATATTGAACCATCCCTGCATCCCAGGGATGAATCCTACTTGATCATGGTGCACAATTTTTTTGATGTGTCTTTGTATCCGATTTGCCAGAATTTTATTGAGGATTTTTGCATCTAGGTTCATCAGAGATATTGGTCTGTAGTTTTCTTTCTTTGCTGTGTCTTTGTCTGGTTTCGGAATCAATGTGATGTTGGCCTCATAGAATGAATTTGGAAGGACTCCCTCTTTTTCTATTTCCTGGAATAACTTGAAAAGTATTGGTATTAATTCTTCTTTAAAGGTTTTGTAAAACTCCGCTGTATACCCATCCGGTCCTGGGCTTTTCTTGGTTGGTAGTCTTTTGATTACTTCTTCAATTTTATCCATTGATATTGGTCTGTTCAAATCGTGTGTGTCCTCCTGACTCAGTCTGGGCAAATCATATGTCCTAAGAAATTTATCGATGTCTTCACTATCTTCTATTTTATTGGAATATAGGTTTTCAAAATAGTTTCTAATTGTCTTCTGTATTTCTGTGGCGTCTGTTGTGATATTGCCTTTTTCATCCCTTATGTTAGTAATTTGAGTTCTCTCTCTTCTTCTCTTCGTTAGCATGGCTAAAGGTTTGTCTATCTTGTTTATTTTTTCAAAGAACCAACTTTTAGTTTTGTTAATTTTTTCGATAGTTTCTTTTGTTTCAATTTCATTGATTTCCGCTCTGATTTTAATTATTTCTTGCTTTCTGCTGCATTTGCTATTGTTTTGCTCTTCCTTTTCTAGGGCTTTGAGATGAAGTGTGAGCTCATTTATTTGTTGGTTTTTCCTTTTTTTGAGGAATGACCTCCAGGCGATGAATTTCCCTCTTAAAACTGCTTTCATTGTGTCCCATAGATTCCGATAGGTTGTGTCTGCATTTTCATTTATCTCTAAGAATTTTTTGATTTCCTCCTTTATGTCTTCTGTAACCCTTTGATCATTCAGTAACATATTGTTCATTTTCCATGTGATATTGGATTTTCCCTTCCTTCTTTTATCATTAATTTCCAGTTTCAATCCATTATGATCAGATAAAATGCATGGTATAATCTCTACCCCTTTATATTTATTGAGGGTTGCCCTATGGCATAATATATGGTCTATTTTTGAGAAGGATCCATGTGCTGCTGAGAAAAAAGTATATCCATTCGATGATGGTTGATATATTCTATATATGTCAGTTAAGTCTAGGTTATTGATTGTGGTATTGAGGTCTATAGTTTCTTTATTCAACTTTTGCTTGGAGGATCTGTCCAATGGTGAGAGAGGTGTGTTGAAGTCACCCATAATTATTGTGTTGTGGTCTATTTGATTCTTGAACTTGAGGAGAATTTTTTTTTTTTTTAATGAATGTCGTAGCACCATTATTTGGTGCATAAATATTGATAATTGTTATGTCTTGTTGTTTAATGGTTCCTTTTAACAGTATATAATGTCCTTCCTTATCCCTTTGGATTAACTTAGTCTTGAAGTCGATTTTATTCGATATGAGGATGGCCACCCCTGCTTGCTTGCGAGGAGCGTGTGCGTGGTATATTTTTTCCCAACCTTTCACCTTTAGCCTGTGTATGTCTTTTCCAGTCAGGTGAGTCTCCTGGAGACAGCATATTGTTGGATTTGTTTTTTTGATCCATGTTACCAGCCTATGTCGCTTTATTGGAGTGTTTAAACCATTAATGTTTAGAGTTACTATTGATATATGGTTTGTACTTCCAGCCATATTTGATTATTTATCTCGTTTTTTTTTTTTTAATTGCGTTTGTTTCACCATGATTAGTTTTCCCCCCTCCGTCTGTCTTTACTGAGGTACTTCCCACTGTTGGCTTTGGTTATTGTTTTCCGTTTCTTCCTCGTGAAGTGTTTTGCTCAAGATGCTTTGCAACGCTGGTTTTCTGGCTGCAAATTCTTTTAGTTTTTGTTTATCGTGAAAGATTTTTATTTCATTGTCGTATCTGAAGCTTAATTTTGCTGGGTACAGAATTCTTGGTTGGCATCCATTGTCTTTCAGTGTTTGAAATACGTTATTCCAGGATCTTCTCGCTTTCAGCGTCTGAGTTGAGAAGTCCCTTGTTAACCTTATTGGTTTACCCCTGAATGTAATCTTTCTCTTTTCTCTTGTAGCTTTTAATATTTTCTCTTTGTTCTGTATATTGGATATCTTCATAACAATGTGTCTTGGCGTTGGTCTACTGTGATTTTGTATGTTCGGTGTCCTGTATGCATCTACAATTTGAATATCTGTTTCCTTTTTTAATTCTGGAAAGTTTTCTGTGATTATTTCATCTAGTAGATTACTCATTCCCCTTGTTTGAATCTCTATCCCTTCCTCTATCCCAATGACTCTTAAATTTGGTTTTTTTATATTATCACATATCTCTTGTATGCTTCTCTCATGATTTTTAACCAGCCTATCTGAGATGGCTAGCCTCTTTTCCAGATGATATATTTTGTCTTCATTATCTGATGTTCTAGCTTCTACTTGCTCCACTCTATTAATGATACTCTCATTTGAGTTTTTAATTTGGTTTTTGGTTTCTTTCATTTCTAAGATTATGGTTTGATTCTTTTTTATAGTCTCTA
This sequence comes from Ictidomys tridecemlineatus, assembly GCF_052094955.1. Lineage (NCBI taxonomy): Eukaryota > Metazoa > Chordata > Mammalia > Rodentia > Sciuridae > Ictidomys > Ictidomys tridecemlineatus. The sequence goes on along the minus strand of NC_135483.1, from coordinate 135,231,123 downwards.
TCTCCTGATAAAGATGCTTAACTTCTTCCTTTATCTGTTTGTGTAATACATTCTCAATGTGTTCTTTCGCTGCTTGAATTTGCTGTCTTGTATCCTCTTTAAGGTTCCGTTCCATCTGTCTCAGGTGTTCCATGAGTTCTTTATATGACCATTTTTCTGGTGGTTCTATATCCTCCTGAATATTTAGGCTGCCCTGCATTGTTTGCACTCCTTTTCTTCCTTGCTTTTTCATGCTGTTCATATTGTTTCTTGTTCTGTTTGACTGCTGAGTTACTGTTTACTCCTATAAATATATTTGAAGCTTGGGAGGAAAGGTATTAGAAGGTATGGGTAGAAGTCACTAAAGAGAATAAGAGTAAGCAGGTAGAATTCAAGGAAGGGGGAATAAGAAAATTAAAAAGAGATGTAAAGACAGGAGAAAAGAAGGATAGAAAAGAATAGAAGATTAAAAGGGATTTAAAGAGAAATAATAATAGTAGAAATGGAAAATGAGATTTAAAAAATAGAATAAAATAAAATAAGATGGATTAAAAAACATTTAAAAAGACAGTAAAAAAAAAAAATTATAAATGCAGTCCTAGAGTTCGATTAACTGCTCTTCCAGTGGGTGGAGCTATGCCCACCAGGCCAAGTTTCTCCTCTCAGTAGGCGGGAGTCAATCACTGTGCAGCGGTACTTCCTCCAGGATTGGGCGGGTCTCCCTTCCTGCTGTTCGCTGTGTGGGCGGGGCCTTTTGCAGAGCTGGTCAGGGGTCGTTTGCAGCACTGGGTTGGCAGGTGGAGGGTGGTCGTCTGCAGCTCCAAACCACCAGAGGAGGTTCACAGAGTCGGGCCCTCGGGGCCGGGCAGGCAGTGTTTGCTCCCCCACTCACTGCAAGGGTGTAGGCAGCGGCCGCTTGGCGGTAGCCAGCGGCGGTTCACAGAGCTGGTCTGCGGGGAGCCCAAGCAGCCAAGCAGGCAGCGCCAGCTCCCAAGTTCACTGCGCCGTGTGAGCAGCGGCTGGTTGAGGTTCACCAAGCCAGCCCGGGGGAGGGAGGAGGGACAGGCAGACAGCCAGCAACTGCTCCCAAGTTCGATGTTACGTGTGGGCGGTTCACAAAGCCGGGCTGCGGGGACCCAGGCAGGCCGCTCCTGCTCCTAAACTCGATGCCACGTGTGGGCGGTGGTCGGCTTGGGTTCACAGGGCCCGCCCGCGGGGGTCCAAGCGGGCAGCAATGGTTCCCAAGAACAATGCAGCGTGTGGCCTGCGCCAGCTGCGATTCAGAGAGCCAGCTCGCAGGGCCCGGGCAGGTCGCTCCTGCTCCTAAACTCACTGCCGCTTGTGGGCGGCGGTCGGCTTGGGTTCACAGGGCCCGCCCGCGTGGGTTTCCAGGCAGGAAGCAATGGTTCCCAAAAACAGTGCAGCGTGTGGCCTGCGCCAGCTGCGATTCAGAGAGCCAGCTCGCGGGACCTGGGCAGGTTGCTCCTGATCCTAAACTCGCTGCCGCTTGTGGGTGGCGGTCGGCTTGGGATCACAGGGCCCGCCCGTGGATCCAGGCAGGCAGCAATGGTTCCCAAAAACAGTGCAGCGTGTGGCCTGCGCCAGCTGCGATTCAGAGAGCCAGCTCGCGGGACCTGGGCAGGTTGCTCCTGATCCTAAACTCGCTGCCGCTTGTGGGTGGCGGTCGGCTTGGGATCACAGGGCCCGCCCGTGGATCCAGGCAGGCAGCAATGGTTCCCAAAAACAGTGCAGCATGTGGCCTGCGCCAGCTGCGATTCAGAGAGCCAGCTCGCGGGACCCGGGTGGGTCGCTCCTGATCCTAAACTCGCTGCCGCTTGTGGGCGGCGGTCGGCTTGGGATCACAGGGCCCGCCCGCGGGGATCCAGGCAGGAAGCAATGGTTCCCAAAAACAGTGCAGCGTGTGGCCTGCGCCAGCTGCGATTCAGAGAGCCAGCTCGCGGGACCCGGGTGGGTCGCTCCTGATCCTAAACTCGCTGCCGCTTGTGGGCGGCGGTCGGCTTGGGATCACAGGGCCCGCCCGCGGGGATCCAGGCAGGAAGCAATGGTTCCCAAAAACAGTGCAGCGTGTGGCCTGCGCCAGCTGCGATTCAGAGAGCCAGCTCGCGGGACCCGGGTGGGTCGCTCCTGATCCTAAACTCGCTGCCGCTTGTGGGCGGCGGTCGGCTTGGGATCACAGGGCCCGCCCGCGGGGATCCAGGCAGAAAGCAATGGTTCCCAAAAACAATGCAGCGTGTGGCCTGCGCCAGCTGCGATTCAGAGAGCCAGCTCGTGGGACCCGGGCAGGTTGCGCCTGCTCCTAAACTCGCTGCCGCTCGTGGGCGGCGGTCGGCTTGGGTTCACAGAGCCCGCTCGCAGGGGTCCAGGCGGTTAGTGTCCGCTCCTATGCTCACTGCAATGTGTAGGCAGCGGCCATTCGGCGGCCCCCGGCGGCACTGTGCCCCTGCTCTGGGTTGCCGAGATTCAGTATTTTGTGACAATCTAACACCTCCTATTAAACTTACTAGTTCCAGGAAGGTCTCCTTTCAGAGGAAATTTGCTTGAAGTTTCCCAGCAGGACGCATGTGGGTGTATTAATGAGTCTCTCTGATCCCCTTACCACGGAGGCATTGTATGTGCTGCCTCTTCGCTGGCAGCCATGTTCTTCCCCCCAAAGTGAAAATATTAAATGGTGAATTACTCTTGAAAATTTCTTGAGACCAGTGGAGTAGAGGAAGGGAACCAGGGGACAGGAGGAGACAAGGGAAAGGGGATGTGCTGTGGAAGAAAATTGACCAAATATAGGGTATTATAACTATATAAAATAATAAGTCCATTATTTTATATAGTTATAATGCATGAATAAAAAAAAACAAAAAAATGTAAAAATAAACAAAGGTATCAAAAGCATTGGAGAAGGAAAACTAGGATAATATATACACATTATTATATGTATATATTTTTATATATGTGTATACATGTATTATATTTAAATATGTACATATATACCTATAATAACATACATATATATAAAATATACATATATATTTCTTAAATGACAACATACAAAAAATACTGAATAAAATAAGATCAACTTGAATTCTAAACACCCAGAGGACTTTTGCTGTTGTTTTGCTCTTCCTTTTCTAGAGCTTTGAGATAAAGTGTGAGCTCATTTATTTGTTGGTTTTTCCTTTTTTTGAGGAATGACCTCCAGGCGATGAATTTCCCTCTTAAAACTGCTTTCATTGTGTCCCATAGATTCCGATATGTTGTGTCTGTATTTTCATTTATCTCTAAGAATTTTTTTATTTCTTCCTTTATGTCTTCTGTAACCCATTGTCATTCAGTAATATATTGTTCATTTTCCATGTGATGTAGGATTTTTCCTTCCTTCTTTTATCATTGATTTCCAGTTTCATTCCATTATGATCAGATAAAATGCATGGTATTATCTCCACCCCTTTATATTTACTGAGGGTTTCCCTATGGCATAATATATGGTCTATTTTTGAGAAGGATCCATGTGCTGCTGAGAAAAAAGTATATCCACTTGATGATGGTTGATATATTCTATATATGTCAGTTAAGTCTAGGTTATTCATTGAGTTCTATAGTTTCTTTATTCAACTTTTGTTTGGAGGATCTATCCAATGGTGAGAGAGGTGTGTTGAAGTCACCCATAATTATTGTGTTGTGGTCTATTTGAATCTTGAACTTGAGGAGAGTTTGTTTAATGAACATTGCAGCACTATTATTTGGTGCATAAATATTGATAATTGTTATGTCTTGTTGGTGAATAGTTCCTTTTAACAGTATATAGTGTCCTTCCTTATCCCTATTGATTAACTTAGTCTTGAAGTCGATTTTATTTGATATGAGGATGGCCACCCCTGCTTGCTTACGAGGACCGTGTGTGTGGTATATTTTTTCCCAACCTTTCACCTTCAGCCTGTGTATGTCTTTTCCAATCAGATGTGTCTCCTGGAGGCAACATATTGTCGGATTTGTTTTTTTAATCCATGTTACCAGCCTATGTCGCTTTATTGGAGAGTTTAAGCCATTAACGTTTAGAGTTACTATTGATATATGGTTTGTACTGCCAGCCATGATTGATTATTTATCTTTTTTTTTTTTAATTTAGTTTGTTTCTCCATGATTAGCTGTCCCCCTGCCCTCTGTCATTACCGAGGCACCTCCCACTGATGGTTTTGGTTGTTGTTTTTCATTTTTTCCTCGTGTAGTGTTTTGCTCAAGACACTTTGCAATGCTGGTTTTCTGGCTGCAGATTCTTTTAGCTTTTGTTTATCATGAAAGATTTTTATTTCGTTGTCGTACCTGAAGCTTAATTTTGCTAGATACAGAATTCTTGGTTGGCACCCATTGTCTTTCAGTGTTTGAAATACGTTGTTCCAGGATCTTCTCGCTTTCAGCGTCTGTGATGAAAAATCTGTTGTTAACCTTATTGGTTTACCCCTGAATATAATCTGCCTCCTTTCTCTTGTAGCTTTTAATATTTTCTCTTTGTTCTGTATATCAGATATCTTCATAACAATGTGTCTTGGCATTGGTCTACTGTGATTTTGTGTGCTTGGTGTCCTGTATGCATCTACAATTTGTATATCTGTTTCCTTTTTTATTTCTGGAAAGTTTTCTGTAATTATTTCATTCAGCAGGTTACTCATTCCCTTGGTTTGAATCTCTGTACCTTCTTCTATCCCGATGACTCGTAAGTTTGGGTTTTTTTATGTTATCCCATATCTCTTAGATGTTTTTCTCATGATTTTTTACCAGCCTTTCTGAGTTGGCTAGACTCTTTTCAAGATGATATGTTTTGTCTTCATTATCTGACATTCTGGCTTCTACTTGCTCCACTCTGTTAGTGATACTCTCAATTGAGTTTTTAATTTGGTTTATCGTTTCCTTCATTTCTAGAATTGTTTGATTTTTTTATAATCTCTCTCCTGATAAAGATGCTTAACTTCTTCTTTTATCTGTTTATGTAATTCATTTTCAATGTGTTCTTTCACTGTTTGGATTTGCTGTCTCGTATCCTCTTTAAGGTTCTTTTCCATCTGTCTAAGGTATTCCTTGAGTTCTTTATATGACCATTTTTCTGATGACTCTAGGTCTTCCTGAATATTTAGGCTGTCCTTCATTGTTTGTACTCCTTTTCTTCCTTGCTTTTTCAAGCTGCTCATGTTACTTCTTGTTCTGTTTGACTGCTGAGTTACTGTTTACTCTTACAAATTTATTTGCTGCTTGGGAGGAAAGATATTAGAAGGGAAGGGAAGAAGTCACTAAAGAGAATGAGAGTAGGCAGGTAGAATTCAAGGAAGGGGGAATAAGAAAATTGAAAGAAATGAAAAAACAAAAGAAAAAAAATAGAAAGTAAAGAAAGAAAGAAAGAAAAAAAGAAAAACCCAAAATTTAAAATAACAACAACAAAAAATGATAATAAAAAAATGGAAATTAAAGTTTTAAAAGAATAATAATAATAAAATAAAAAGAATTAAAAAAAATTGAAAACATTAAAAAAAAGTTAAAGAACAACAACAACAACAAAAATTTTCTTATTCTTTTGACAATACCCAGCATTTCTCTGTCTACTTTTTCTTAATAACAAGTGAAAATGCTATGTTCTATTAGGTACATTGTTTTTAACCAATGAAAATATTAAGTATGTTCATTGGTTATATTAAAAAGAAAACTCCTTAAGTTATTAATTACAGTATGTTGGTTTTATATGGAATTATTGATCCTGGATATGAAAGATTGCATATGCAAACTGTAATTTATAATATTTTTACAATATAATTGAGTTTCTATGAGTTAAATGGGCTTCGGAAATACCTTATAATAAGGTACATCTGTTTCTGTAGTAGTGAACACATTGGCTACATACAGGATCATGGAGTGCCAAAATTCAGTTTGTAGCAAATAGTATTAGAGTAAGAAGTAGATTTGTATTTTTTTTATGCGCTTAACTTGGTTGATGTGACAGTTTCTAGAAAGTATTTCAGTAAGTACTAAAAGAATAGAATGATCAGTAAGGTGATCAGTAAGGCAAATGTGTTTCAGGTGTTAAAACTACTAGGGACTATGTAGCTCAATGGTAGAATGTTTACCTAGCACATGCAAGGTCCTGGGTTTAATTCACAGTGTTGCAAAAAAAAAAACAGAAAAACAAAACACACATAAAAATCTTATACTAAGTACCCCAATAATTTTTTAATTCTAGAAAATATTTTAAGTATAAACTAATCTATAGGCAATTCAGCAGCTGATCTCATATATTGTTTATAAATGTTTTCACTCATATTTCATTTGGGACATGAATTAATTATTGGAGAGACAGTTTGGCATGCACAGTTAATTGAATACTCTGGGTATCTTTACCCATCCAGAGGTTTTTCTATTCAATAAGAAATTTTAAAGAAACATTCTAGAATTCAAGAATTCTTTATGTTTAATTATTGAGGATTTTTAAATAATTTTTAATATGTTTTAAGATGAATAAGATTCCATTGAGAGAGGAGGAAATTATATAAGCAAAGGTCTCTTAAAATATCAGTAATAGTATATTTTATTAGTGTATATGTGCAAGTATTATGTTTTTTTTAAGTATATTTTAAAATTAATTTGGATGACTTTTGTTTTAGGCTTCCACGAAGCTGGAAAACTTAGGAAAAGCACTGGATGCCATGGAACCCCAGAATGCTCAACTTTTTTATAAGATGACAATAGCCTTCAGCAGAACTGTAAGTGGACCCACTGTGTACTAGATCTGCATTCTCTGTAATGCAGTATATAAAATAAATCACCAGGGTGAAGGCTCTAAAGAACAGAAGCTTGGGGTAGAAATTGCTCTGTCTGAGACATTTTTCTTTTGCTTCACAGAAGTACAAAAAGAAAGGGGGTTCAGAGGAGATGTGTTTGCTAACTAGAATTCATCAGGGAGACTCATGGAGGAAAGAGTGGAACATTTGCTGACCCTTTAAAGATAGAGAAGAACCTTCCAGACAAATGAAATAGAAAATGGTCCATTAATTAGAGTGTAGGTTTTATAGACTAGGATTATTTTTGGTTTTGTTTTGTAAAACTATTTGGAAAAAGTTTTAAAGTGAAAAATAAGAGTTTTTGTTTTGTTTTTGTTTTTTTAGTAGAGGAAATTGTTGGTATCTTATTTTTCTTGTAATAAGTGTTTTTATTGTAAGCTTTAAATAGAAGATTATTAGGAATACAACAGAAAAATACAGCAGAATCTCAAAACCAATATAAGGAATGAAAGAATTTAAAAGTTAATTAAGCTAGCGAAGAATAAGGGAAAAATACACATAAGGAAATAAAATAATTAGTGAACATAAAACTGAAAAAAATTAAGGCATTAACTGCTAAATTATACAAGGAAATTGAGTTCTTTTTATTAAAAAATGAAGATTGGGGCTGGGGATGTGGCTCAAGCGGTCGCGCGCTCACCTGGCATGCGTGCTGCCCGGGTTCGATCCTCAGCACCACATACAAACAAAGATGTTGTGTCCGCCGAGAACTAAAAAATAAATATTAAAATTCTCTCTCTCTCTCTCTCTCTCTCTCTCTCTCTCTCTCTCTCTCTTAAAAAAAAATGAAGATTGTCAGATTATGTGAAATTCAGAGGAAGAAAAAATTCCTGTTGTTACAAAAGATTGAATTAAAAGTGATATTTACCTTTTGTATTTGTCTTAGTGCCAGACACATTATTTTGATTAGTTTTTTATAAGCTTAAAATTATTGAAATGTACTTAAGCATTTAAATGTTTTACTTTTTAAAGTTGCTGTCTTCCAAAATTACATATTTACTCTAACAGCATTGCAATTTCTTAAAATATTTTTGAAGTTGTTTCTATGAACATTCTAAGGCAAGATCTTTTTAAAATAATTTTCACTAAGGGGCATAGAGCCTAATTCTAAATTTCCCATACTTTTATATAAATATGGTATATATGTATATAACTTTTGTGTTTGTGTGTGTGGATTGAATGGAGTAGGCTTGATGACAGCTTTTCTTTTTTAGTAGTGTTATAGTTGTACATAATAGTGGAGTTTATTTAGACACATTCCATATATATATGGAGTAAATAATTATATATATATATATATATATATATATATATATATATATCCTCTATGTATATGTATATATGTGTATGTGTGTATTATTTACTCCATTTCAATCCCCTTCCTGTAATCTCTGGTCTTTCATTTATTTTTTTTATTGATGCATAATAACTTTACCTAATAGTGGAATTCATTGTGGCATATTCATACGTGCACATAGCTGAATTTGGCCAATTTCATTGAAGTATAGATTGAGATAATCACTTTTAAAGTTGAAATTTCTGGGCTTACATTACTGTTTTCTCACCTGTAAACTACATAATTTGATATAATGATTTTTTTTATCTAATTTGTAAAGCAATCATGAGATAGTTTCAAAAATAGTTGTAATAAATGTGTACACATTATTGGAAGTATACTTTTCAAGACAACTGTTTTGTGAAAGCACTATTCATTAGAATATTTAAGTTTTTTTTTTTTTTTAAATTTTAGTGTGGTTCTGGGAATTTAACTCAGGCCTTGTGTATATCGGCAAGCACTTTATCACTGAGCTCTACCATGGTCCCTAGGATATATAAGTTTTTATAGGTTATAAACTCCTTCTTGATGCATTGTCTAGATATTTAACATAGAAGTTTTCTTTTCCTTTGATTATTAAATAATTGTTTTTCTTTTTCTTCACAGAAGTACAAAATATTCATGTTTTCCTTCAGTCTAAGTAACAGTATTTGACTTCTGGTCTAACAATTATTTTTTCTTTTCAGTGTGGACGCAGTCAACTCATACTTCAAAAAATTCAAACACTATTAGAAAAATCTTTCAGTTTATCCCCTCAGCAATCAGAATTTGCTACAGAACTTGGATACCAAATGATTTTACAAGGAAAAATTAAAGAGGCCTTGAAGTGGTATAAGACTGCCATGACACTTAATGAGACTAGTGTCTCTGCACTAGTAGGTATGATGACTGTTTATATAAATGATTATTTGTATAAACTTGTATAATATAGATGCAAGCAAAAATTGCATTAAATAACAGTTATTAAAGAAGACACGTATTTTATGCTTTTCTAAAATTATATTGTTCTGCAGTATACAAAATAGGTAAAGTTGTGTATCTTTAAAAATGAATTTTTACTTTATAAATAACTTGAGAGAAAGATTTTTACGAGGTAGTCCCTGTAAGTTATGACCATGGTAAATGATTGTTTAAGGTCTGAGACTACCTGTTTTACTTTCTTTTACTCTTTTCTTTATTTCTCTCATTCTGCACTTTTTTTTTCCCCTCTTTAAAACTTTGAAGAATTATAATGGGTGAAAAACCTGTTTTGTTATGGTTGTTGATGTTAGCTTGTTAGCTTGAACTGTATATATCTGAATTGGTGTCTGCTTTGACTATTTATGTCCTGTTTGGTTTTAGGATTTATTCGGTGTCAGTTAATAGAAGGGCAATTACAGGATGCAGATCAGCAGCTAGAATTCTTTAGTGAAATTCAGCAATCCATCGGGAAATCTGCGGTATAGTATTTTACCAGATTTTAGATCCCAGTTACTATTTTAAAATATAAAAATTTAAATCAGAGTTTTTATTTAGTAATGGCTCTAAAGGATGATTATACTAATTTTAACAAGTAATTGCATTTATTAATTTACCCCTTTTCAAAAGTAAACTTCAAATATTCTTCTGAATGATTCTAAAAGTCCATCCGACCTCAAGTTTGAACAAATAATTGGACATAAATACTACTTCATATACATTTAAGATCTAAGTAGAAATAAATGGCTATATAAATGGAATAATTTGTGAAAATCACATTTTCTAGGAATTAACTTATTTACATGCAATTCTTGCTATGAAGAAAAATAAACGACAAGAAGAAGTTATAAATTTGTTAAATGAGGTCCTGGACATTCATTTTTCAAACTTAGAAGATTTACCTCTTGGCATACAGTATTTTGAGAAGCTAAATCCTGATTTCTTGCTAGAAATTATTACAGATTATCTGAATTTCTGTCCAATGCAGGTAAGTAATTATGAGATTTATTTTCAAGGATATATTTATATACAAATACATTATCTTTAATATGTTAGACTATGTGGGTATTGTAAAGGGTAGTATTAGTAACTATTTGAGATGAAATTCAGTTTTTTGTTTGTTTTGTTTGTAGTGCTGGGGATAAACCCAGGCCTCAAGCATAGGCAAGCCCTACCACTGAGCTGCATAATAAAAGTATTTGATATACAATACACATTTGTAATGTATAAATTCTTAAAAACTTATCATAAAAGAATTACTAAGCTAGTGCCATGGCACATGACTGTAATCCCAGTGGCTCCGAAGGCTGAGGCAGGAGGATTGCAAGTTGAAAGTCAGCTTCAGCAATTTAGGAAGGCCCTAAGCATCTTAGTGAGACCCTGTCTTAAAATAAAAAAAGCATTGGGGATGTGGCTTAGTGGTTAAGCACCTCTGGGTTCAATCCCTGCTATTAAAAAAAAAAAAAAAGAATTACTAAAAATCATTTAATTAAGATATCCACTGTATATTTGAATCTGTTTTGTAGCATCACCATCAAGTGCCCATCTAACCTCTGGACATACTAAAAATGGATTTCTTCTTGTATAATGTGACTGCATTTCCTTTGTTAAGTCAAACTCTGCTTTTGTGTAGAAAAAGGGCCATTTACTGGTTCTGCTGCTCAGAGAAAGATCGAACTATTCCAGTTACTAAGTTTAAGCAATGATCATTCCGTGTTCATAAAATAGATCTTCAGATTTTAAAAACTCATTTACACATCAATGTTTTAAACAATTTATTTTCATATGACATAGTTTTGAGAACCCTGGTTGTAAACCTGATGATATCCTTTATTTTGTGCATGACTTTTTTTTTTTAGTTATAGATTGACACATGCCTTTATTTATTTGTTTATGTATTTATTTACATGGTACTGAAAAACTTCTTTTTCCTCTTATTCTGAATTTCCATCCAGGGTTATATTTGTGTGTTTGTGTGCGAGTCTTGCTACATTATTGACTCCTATTTAACTAACATTTGATTAAAGTCCTTAAATCTATTGTTCATTGTACCTTTGAAGTTAAATGCAGGGCTCTACGCTTATTCTTATTAAATTTTATCTTCTTGTGTCCATCTCATAATCCTAGATTAATATTCCTTTTGGATCTTATCAGCTTCTTAAAACAAAGTTTTAAAAGATTTTCTCTGGCAGCTGTACTGAGAATAAACTAAACAGAACAAAAAATATTGTGGCTGGGTGCAGTGATAAGTCCCAACTTGTCTATAGAGAATGAGGGATGAGGATCATTTGAGCCCATGAGTTTGAGACTAGACTGGACAACATTGCAAGACCCCATCTAAAAATAATAAAAAATAAAGAAGTATTAAATAATAACTGTATCTATTCCAACTATGTATCTGATTTTTCCTATAATATAATATTTGTCAATATGATAAAACCTAATCAGCATTTACTTTTAATGGGTAAATATAGGTAAGAAGAATTCTCTCCAGCTTTGTTCCTACTTGCTTGTTCCTTTTATATAGGTATAATTTTGTTCTAAATTTTTGTTGAACAAATGCCATCTTAACAGTCTTGAAGCCATCTATTTTTTCTTGTGATTTGCACATGCAAACCACTGTCAGTAAGAATGATAGTTATTGTCAATAACTAATTCTTAACAGGTGGCAAAGAACATTGCCAGAACCTTACCATCACTTATAGTTTCACTATTTTAAGTTCTATTTACAGATTTACAATTCACATTGTATCTATTACTATGCAAGGAAGTATAAATTTTTATCTTCAAGGTATATAAATACCCTTAGTTACATAAAAGAAGCAAACCTAAATGGAAACTACTATAAAATAGGTAAAAATGTTTTATAACTTTAAAGAAGTTGAAGTATTTTAGGTAGCAGTAGGCATATTTTGAGTATCTTTTTTGAGCACACATTTTTTTTGTATCTCAGCATAGGTGAGGAAAAGTGGCACTTTCTTGTTTTATTTTTATTTCTTTAAGTTTATTTGTCCTTTCTAGATAAACATGATGGGTAGGGTATATTTGGACATATTATACTTAGAAAGAATAAGTATAACTTGTTCCAATTAGGATCCCCTTATTGTGGTTATATATGGTGTGGGGTTACATTGGTCATGTATTTATACAAAAGGATAGGAAAGATATGTTCAATTCATTCTACTGTCTTTTCTATTCCCATCCTCCCTCCCTGCCCTTCATTCCCCTTTGTCTAGTCCACTGAATTTATAATCTTCCTCTCCCTTGTTGGTTAGCATCCACATATCATAGAGAAGTTTCTGCTCTTGGTGTTTTGGAACTGGCTTATTTCACTTAGCATAATTTTCTCTAGTTCCATCCATTTATCAGCAAATGCCATAATTTTATTCTTCTTTATGGCTGGATAATATTCCATTATGTATATGTACCACATTTCCTTTATATATTTATCCATTGTAGGGCACTTAGGTTGCTTCCTTAGGTTGGCTGTTGTGAATTGAGCTACTATGTACATTGAAATGACTGCATCACTCTAGTATGCTGATTTTAAGTCCTTTAGGTATAAACTGAGGAATGGGATAACTGAGTCAAATGGTAGTTTCATTTCAGGTTTTCTAAGGAATTTTCACAATGCTTTCCAGAGTGGTGGCACCAATTTACAGTCCCACCAGCAATGTATTAAGTGAAACCCTTTTCTCCACATCCTTGAAGTGGCACTTTTTTGTCAGTAACAGTAGTTCATTATAGAGAACTTTTCTGTAAGAGGTTAGAGTCCTTTTCGATAATCTTGTGTTAGCTGAAGCATGGGGAACATCAGCCTTCATATTAAGAAATCAGCATTCATAAGGCAAAGCAGGGGATATGTACATTTGGTGTTTACATTCTAGTGTCATATTTCTCTGACATGGTTGGATAAAGTTGGATAAATTTTGGTTGGTAAATGCTATTACAAGAAAAAGAAAAATTGAGTAAAGCAATGTTCTTACTGCTTTATTTATCATATGAACTGTTTCTTCTTCTCCTTCTCCTCTTCCTTTTTTCAGTGCTAGGGATTGAACCCAGGGCCTCACACATGCCAAATATGCTTTCCATCACTGAGCCACACCCCCATCCTACTTACATTCAGTATTTGTAAAGAGAACCTTTGAGGGCCTATAGCATGTGAGGCACAAAAGTGGGGAATGTGAAGGTTTGAGACATTTGGCATAGAATACATGAGTATTCTACCTTCTGATTTCAACTAGGGAAAAAAATCTACATTATTTCAAAACTGTTTTTACAGTACTCTGGGAATAGTGAAAGTTATTGAATTGCATAAATCATAGAACAGATCTATAATTTGAACAGTTATTGCCTTGACTATTGATTCTAGCAAGAAACTCTACCTCTTAGTTATCTTACCTTTGAACATATGTATCTTTGATGAAATTTTTTAATAGATATGTTCCTTTCAAATTAGTAATTGTATAATAATTTCATAATTATTTTTCTAAATAAAAGGTATTATTTGCATGGTCAATTCGTAGATCTCAAAGAGATAATTTATCATTAGTCCAGTCATAGCAAAGGGAATATGGAATAAATAGAATAAGAGAAATTTGTAGAAATATATAGTTTTGCTAGTCACACTAAAATTAACCAATGTTTCTTTTTTGACTCTCTCTCTCTAATAGTTTTTTACTATTATAAACTTATAAAATGATCTTTCAAATCATTTTAGCCTGCAAGTCCTGGGCAACCTCTTTCTCCACTTCTTAGACGTTGTACCTCAGTCCTGGAGATTATAGTAAGAACTATACCAGGTCTTCTGCAAGCTGTCTTCCTAGTTGCAAAAGTGAAGTATTTATCAGGTAAAGTATACCTTAAAACTTAAAAACTTTTGTATCCAGTATTGATAGAAACAGATATAAATGAATCAAGCACTCTGTATAGGTAGAGAATGTTCACATAAAATGCACATTTTGCATGTGAATAGGGCCTTTAATCAAAATAAAATTGTAAAACTTACTATTTAATTATTCAAAAAAATTTTTTATTGGTTATTCAAAACATTACAAAGGTGCAGAATCACACCGGTTACACATCCATAATAGTAACTGTTGTATTCTTTCACACCGGTTACACATCCATAAAAGTAACTGCTACCTTTCCTATCCTCTACTATCCCCCTCCCCTCCCCTCCCATCTTCTCTCTCTACCCCATCTACTGTAATCATTTCTCTCCTTATTTTTTCCCATTCCCCTCACAACCTCTTATATGTAATTTTGTATAACAATGAGGGTCTCCCTCCATTTCCATGCAATTTCCCTTTTCTCTCCCTTTCCCTCCCACCTCATGACTCTGTTTAATGTTAATCTTTTCCTCCTGCTCTTCCTCCCTGCTCTGTTCTTAGTTGCTGTCATTATATCAAAGAAGACATTTGGCATTTGTTTTTTAGGGATTGGTTAGCTTCACTTAGCATAATCTGCTCTAATGCCATCCATTTCCCTGCAAATTCCATGATTTTATCATTTCTTAGTGCTGTGTAGTACTCCATTGTGTATAAATGCCACATTTTTTTTATCCATTCATCTATTGAGGGGCATCGGGGTTGGTTCCACAATCTAGCGATTGTGAATTGTGCTGCTGTGAACATCGATGTGGCAGTATCCCTGTAGTACACTCTTTTAAGGTCTTCAGGGAATAGTCGGAGAAGGGCAATAGCTGGGTCAAATGGTGGTTCCATTCCCAACTTTCCCAGGAATCTCCATGCTGCTTTCCATATTGGCCGCCACCAATTTGCAGTCCCACCAGCAATGTACAAGAGTACCCTTTTCCCCACATCCTCGCCAGCACTTGTTGTTTGACTTCGTAGTGGCTGCCAGTCTTACTGAAGTGAGATGGTATCTTAGGGTGGTTTTGATTTGCATTTCTCTGACTGCTAGAGATGGTGAGCATTTTTTCATGTACTTGTTGATTGATTGTGTGTCCTCCTCTGAGAAGTGTCTGTTCAGGTCTTTGGCCCATTTGTTGATTGGGTTATTTGTTTTCTTATTGTTTTATTTTTTGAGTTCTTTGTATACTCTGGATATTAGGGCTCTATCTGAAGTGTGAGGAGTAAAAATTTGTTCCCATGATGTAGGCTCCCTGTTTACCTCTCTTATTGTTTCTCTTGCTGAGAAAAAACTTTTTAGTTTAAGTAAGTCCCATTTGTTGATTCTTGTTACTAACCCTTGTGCTATGGGTGTCCTATTAAGGAATTTGGAGCCCGACCCCACAATATGTAGATCGGAGCCAACATTTTCTTCTATCAGACGCATAGTCTCTAATTTGATATCAAGGTCCTTGATCCATTTTGAGTTGACTTTTGTGCATGGCAAGAGGAGGGGATTCAGTTTCATTTTGTTGCATATGGATTTCTAGTTTTCCCAGCACCATTTGTTGAAGATGCTATCCTTCCTCCATTGCATGATTTTAACCCCTTTATCAAATATAAGATAGTTGTAATTTTGTGGATTGGTTTCTGTGTCTTCTATTCTATACCATTGGTCCACCCGCCTGTTTTGGTACCAGTACCATGCTGTTTTTGTTACTATTGCTTTGTAGTACAGTTTGAAATCTGGTATCACTACACCTCCTGATTCACACTTCCTGCTTAGAATTGCTTTTGCTATTCTGGGTCTTTTATTTTTCCATATGAATTTCATGATTGCTTTATCTATTTCTACAAGAAATGCTGTTGGGATTTTGATTGGCATTGCATTGAACCTATAGAGAACTTTTGGTAATATCGCCATTTTGATGATGTTAGTTCTGCCTATCCATGAACAGGGTATATTTTTCCATCTTCTAAGATCTTCTTCTATTTCTTTCTTTAGGGTTCTGTAGTTTTCATTGTGTAAATCTTTCACCTCTTGTTAGGTTGATTCCCAAGTATTTTTTTTTTTTTGAGGATATTGTGAATGGGGTGGTTTTCCTCATTTCCAGTTCAGAAGATTTATCGCTGATGTACAGGAATGCCTTAGATTTATGCGTGTTGATTTTATATCCTGCCACTTTGCTGAATTCATTTATTAACTCTAGTAGTTTCTTTGTAGACCCTTTTGTGTCTTCTAGGTATAGGATCATATTATCCGCAAATAGTGATAATTTAAGTTCTTCTTTTCCTATCTTAATGCTTTTAATTTCTTTTGTCTGTCTAATTGCTCTGGCCAGTATTTCGAGAACTATATTGAATAGAAGCAGTGAGAGAGGGCATCCTTGTCTTGTTCCAGATGTTAGAGGGAATGCCTTCAGTTTTTTTCCATTTAGAATGATGCTAGCCTGAGGCTTTGCATATATAGCTTTTACAATTTTGAGGTAAGTTTCTGTTATCCCTAGTTTTTCTAGAGTTTTGAACATAAAGGGATGCTGAACTTTGTCGAATGCTTTTTCTGCATCTATCGAGATGATCATATGGTTCTTATCTTTAAGTCTCTTGATGTGGTGAATAATGTTTATTGATTTTCGTATATTGAACCAGCCTTGAATCCCAGGGATGAATCCTACTTGATCATGGTGCACAATCTTTTTGATATGTTTTTGTATACAGTTTGCCAGAATTTTATTGAGGATTTTTGCATCTAAATTCGTTAGGAATATTGGTCTGTAGTTTTCTTTCTTTGAGGTGTCTTTATCTGTTTTGGGAATCAGGGTGATATTGGCCTCATAGAATGAATTTGGAAGTTCTCCCTCTTTTTCTATCTCCTGAAATAGAGTATTGGTATTAGTTCTTCTTTAAAATTCTTGTAAAACTCTGCTGTATATCCATCCGGTCCTGGGCTTTTCTTCATTGGTAGTCTTTTGATGGCTTCTTCTATTTCCTCACTTGATATTGGTCTGTTTAGGTTGTTTATATCTTCCTGACTCAATCTGGGTAGGCATAGGCTAGTAGAATGGATTAATTATTCAAAATTGCTATAAACTTTTGTGGCCCAGATGAATTGCTAGGAAAATGCAGTAGTACCACTTTAAGAAAAGAAAAGTCTTATCAGATGGTACTGGGGACTGATGAATTCTCAGCCTTAATCCTTAGTTGTTAACTTGTTAACATAACCAAATGCACCCTTTCAGATTTTTAGGCCCTTAGGGAATGTACTGATTAATTCTTACTTTTGTGGATGATTATATATAGCTTATCCTATTGTAGACAGCTTTTTAGCACACAGACAAATGTCTGAGTTTACATATAAAAATAGGCCATCATATGCTTGTGTGTATGTACCTTTTCCAGCAAAATGCTATCCAAAGGAGTTTTGTGAAATTGTATTTACTAGTTTTCTATTCAGTTTAACTTCTTCTGTAGGATGAAGGGTCTTATCTTGAAAAATCAGAATTTTTTTCTTCTTTGCATAGTAATAGATACAAAGAAATTTCTTTAAAAATACATTTTTTCAGCAAAACTGAAAAATACCAGTTTAAATATATTCTTATAAATACTTATTTCTTATATATAATGAAGACAGTTAAGAGGTTTCCTTTACTGTGTTTTGAACTTTAGTTTTACTTGTTTCAAAAAAACCTTTGATCTCAAAAGCTTGTTTCTTTAAAATACTCTAATTGTAAGAACTGACTCTTTGAAATGAGACAATCCTATCATGAGGGAAATTGCAAGATTTAGATACTCTCTTCCAGAAACCCAAGAAAATCACCAGCCAAATACTTTATTACAAAGGACTCAGACACAGATGTGCAGGACAGAAATATATCTCATTTCTCCTCCAGTGAAGATTGGACAGTTAAGGATGCAATATTGATATTGATTTTTGTTTACATAATCTGTTTTCTCCAACATTGATGACCCAGTTCTCATTTTTAAACATTTAATGGCCTTGTGATGCTAACTGCTCACTTCCTTTCCCTCACCCCTAAAAGAATTAAGAATCTGACCCCAATTTTTCACATATTCCTCATTTTCTTCATTTCATGGTTCAAACCATAATTCTTTTCTGTGTACTTTCCCCCCTTAATGGTAGCCTCTTACATCAAATTATCTTCTTAATCCTTCTCCTTCCTAAAAAAAAACCAAAAACCAAAAAACAAAAACAAAAAAACCTTATCAATAAAGATTCTTCAAATGTAAACATTGATTTCAGAATAAGCAAAAGACTTACAATGTAGGATGTATGGGCAGTGGTAGACCACAAACACATAGGAAGATTGAGCCTAGGGGAAACTTTTAAAGGCCAAAGAGGAAAAAAAGCAAACAATTTGTTTTGAGACAAAAAGAACATTGGTTATAGGGGCTTAGTACAGGAGTTGGCATCAGTTCATTAATGAAGGTAGTGTGTCAGGCAAATGTTCTTGTACATCTGTCTGACTGTCCTTGTAACTCATGTAGCAAGCTGCAGTTTGTTGGGATTTTTGGTAATATTTCCTGTTAGGGAACAAATCATGCCTTCATGATTTGTAATGGTTTTTTATCATAGGCACAAGTACACAAGGGTCCTTCTAGTTTTTTTTTCCTTGCTACATATTATTTGTTTGATTAGGATCTGATAGACGTGATTCCCTTTTGATTCAGACAACTTCCATGCATTCAGATTTACTATTCTTAACCTTCTCATTTCTTTTCCCCTGTACAATTCTAAATATTAGATGCATCATAATTAAAAAAGACTCCAGCATTAGCTTGATAATTGCTATACTTTGATACTATAGTTAGTTAAGTTATAGTACTGTCTCTGCCAGTTACTTGTTCATTTATCCTCTGTCTCTGAGTAAAAATATTTCTGTTTCAGTGGATTTCTGTTATCAGGAGTTTGACCATTTGGGAGCAAGAAGCTGACTTTAAGCCTTTTGTAACCTCATGTTAGTCAGAGGAATGTAATGGAACAGATAATGATTTGGACCTCTTCTTTTCCATTCTCCTAGGCTGAATGGGACATGGGACATTAATATACCTATAAAGGCCATTTGCCTATAGGGTTAAATGCATATCCCTGTGGGTTATATTGTGAGAAACTTCTAGGACCTAGAGTCTGTGCCAGTTGTTCTTTGAAGAGCTTCTGCTTCTCCATCTACCCATCCAAGAACAAATCCACCATTCTTATTACACCAGTTTTAATCATTGCCTTCTATTTTTAGACTCCTAGATACATAACAGATGTTTTTCAAAACATGAATATTTCAGTTGACATTTAAAGGCATTTTAAATCTGATTCTCTGTAATGTATTGTTATGCCTTTTTACTTATTTTATTTGTAGTAATAAAATTTCTGGATAAGAATGATAATAAGACCCTATACTTTTTAGTTATGGAAGTGACATTACAAAACTCTTATCTATGTAAATGTCTAAGTCTTAAAAATCTTATTTTAATGAAATTGTATTTTTTTACAACATACAATTTCACTTATTTTTTTTTACAACAAAATGAATGAAGGTACATTTATAGACCTGATGATCCACTATCACCCTTTGATGTTTTCCTGGTTTGCTAATTACACTCAAGGGCTGTCCTAACTGCAACTCTATTCTTCATGTGCACCCAACAGATGCTCAGCAATGCAGGTAGAAGTTAAACCATGGCCTTCTGAACAGAGGACTTTATACACAGAACTGTATCTAAATACTCTTCCTCCCCTTCTCTTTCAGGTGTTCATCACTCAGGTTTGGTAACCCTATGTTGTTTCCCTCACTAGGTGACTTTGAAGCAGCCTATAACAATCTGCAGCATTGCCTGGACCATAGTCCCTCTTACGCAGATGCCCATCTCCTGATGGCTCAGGTTTACCTGTCTCAAGAAAAATTCAAATTGTGTTCTCAGTCTCTTGAACTTTGTCTTAGCTATAATTTTAATGTAAGTATTCTAGATTCAAGTGAATAGGACACACCCCTCTCCTTGAACCTTAGTGAATATTTACATATTTAACTATTTTTTATTTTATTCTGTAATGGTTTGCTTAAAAGTAAATTTTATTGGAAATAATTTGGGGCTCATAAGCAGAAGGAAGAAAAAATGCAGGTACCTTTAGTGTAATTCAAAAACTGTATAAACTTGGCAGCAGAATAGCTGGTCTTTCTACTTGTCACCCAGAGCCCTAGGTTTTCTTTTCTATAAAACTCATATAATAACACTCTACTGTTGTGATAAAAGTTAAATACAATAATGAATATCTATAAAGTAATTTTTATCCATAGAACATTACGCCAAATAATTTTAGGTATAAGGATAATAAATATTATGGCTCGTTTCTTTCTTGGATCTTGACTTTTAATAACTTTTTTCAGATTCGCCATCAAAGAACACCTAGTCATTTTGAAATTTATTATGTGGCTTAAGGATATAAACATGCTATATTTTTATCCAAGGTATTTTTTTATGTCTTTCCTCAGCATTAGAAAGAATCCTAGTTTCAGGTGCTTCCCAAACTACTACTCATGGAGGAGGGCTTCAGACTTTGTTTTGCATCACAGGATTCAGGGCTCTGTTATGGGACGACCCTTGAGTGAATTAGAGAATTCAAGTTCTAAGCAAGATTTTCAGAAGGTATCACCTGCTTCTGAAGACAGTAGATCTCAAAATGGGTGGTGTAGCATAATCCAGGTCAGGTGCCATAGCCCCAGTGAGTCAGATGCTGGGACCAGAGCACAGCATGAGTGTTTACTCAGCGCCATAGGGAACTCTGGTGCCATGTTCAGGCTGAGAAAGCAGCCTGCTTAGATGGCTGCCACATAATTTCATTCTGGGCCATCTCCTTCCCTTTGGCTTTTTTTTCCTCACTCATTTTTATCATTCTTTTTATGTTGTGTATCTACATTGTTGGGAATCAGAATAAAGACAGAAGCTTCTTTACTGTATGTTTTGGACTAGTATCAAAATGTGAAACCAATGTTTGATAAAATTATCCTGAAATGTTTAACCTTTAAATTAAAAAATAAAAGAAAGAGGGGAAACTGTTTCTGTAAATTCAAAAATTGTGTTTTATATAGTAAAAGTGCTTCTTTTCCTGAAAATTTACAGTTTCTGAGAATGCATTTGTTAGCTTTCTGGACATTGCATTTTCTCTTGGGTCATAGTAGAAGCACCTGATCAACTTCTTGTTCATCCAGGAGAATGCTAGGTAGTGGCACTTTCTCTCAATCAGATTTAATATAAGGAATGATCAGTAATTTAATAGAATAGAAACAGACCCCATGTGTACAATCATGATGAGCTGTCCTCAGTGATCCTGTTATTTTAATGCTTAATGTATTATAAATTATGCATTGTTATTTTGGGTATTCTGAAGAAGTATTACTGAATATTATTTTTTCAGGTGAGAGACTATCCTTTATATCATTTAATAAAAGCTCAGTCACAAAAGAAAATGGGAGAAATAGCAGAAGCAATTAAAACTCTGCATATGGCAATGAGTTTACCAGGAATGAAGAGAACAGGAGCTTCCTCAAAACCAAAATGTAAAAACACTGAAGTTGATACAAGCCATCGTTTGTCAATCTTTCTTGAGTTGGTGGAAGTTCACCACTTAAATGGAGAACATGTAAGTCAAGTTCTAATTCAATGGCTCAGATCTGAAATTGTTCTTCAGGTATATATTAGTAGAATATGAAAAAGCTAAAATTATTCCCTTGACCAAGTGGTAAAGTTCAAAAGTCTTTTTTTGTTTTTTTTTTTTTTAATTTGCAGTAAGTCATATACTTTCTGCAAGTTTTCATTAATCATAATCTGCTCTTGAATGACTTTAAGTCTCAGTGTGCTTATGTTGGCTACCATAAGATGTAATACTGTAATGTAGTTATAATCTTGTGTTCCTAAAAGGAACACACATGTGCGCGCGCACACATACACACACACACACACACACACAAATTCTATTGGAATAAAATGAAAGTACAAACCTGAAATTCTACTAATTGAGAAAATGAAAGAAATATTTGATGAAGGAATATCATGTCAGATAGTTTGAAAAATAATAATACAGATAGATATGAGGATAGACATCTATGATGCATTTTTATTAAAAAAGATTTTTGTTTTATTTTTATTTAAAAATCTTTTTATTAAAAAAGATTTTTCTGTAACTTCTGAAGTTGAGCAGAATCTTAAAATGAATGTTATTTTAGTTTCATAAAGATACACATTTGGAAATAAAGTAAAAATAGTATCCTGAGATAACAAAAAAGGTTGTTCTACTGGAAGGAATGAAGTAATCTACTACCCATCAAGAGCTTGTGTTTGGTGTAGGTCCTGGGTTGGATCTCATCAAAGGGATAGCAGTGAACATGAACAGGAGGGAAGGATACCTGCATTTGATGTCTTAGTCCATCATGCATAACTTGTTCACTTTAGATTTCAATTTCCTAACAACATGATAGGGATAACAATAACAACAACTACCTTAGAGGGTATGTGTGAGAATTAAGTGGGCTAATACAGTGCTGGTTACAAGGTAAATGCTTATTGAATTATAGTAGCCGTGCCTGTAGTAACTGCTGTCATCTTACTTATGGAAACATTTCTTCAGCTTACGAATATTTTTAGCCCCATATGATTTGGGTTCTTGGGATTAGTTTTAAATTTTTTACTTTTCAGAAAATTGATCAATTTTGTAAACACTATATGTAACTGTAGAAGCATTTATTATTCATTATTATTAGAAAATCCCACTTTCTAGTATCAATGGTTGAATATTTTGAAAGAATAATGTTTTAATTTCATCTTTATAGCATGAGGCAGCAAAGGTTTTACAAGATGCCATCCATGAATTTTCTGGAACATCTGAAGAATTGCGTGTTACTATTGCTAATGCAGACCTGGCTCTGACCCAGGGAGATGTTGAAAGGGCTTTAAACATGCTTCGAAATGTCACAGCTGAGCAGCCTTATTTTATAGAAGCCAAAGAAAAAATGGCTGATATTTATCTGAAGCATCGAAAGGAGAAAATGTTATATATCACTTGTTACAGGTATATATTTTTTTCAACCAGTTACAGTTGACTCATTTACCTTCCAAAATTAATTCTCAAGTTTAGTTTTTGTCTTCCTTTCACCTGCTTTACACACAGTTTATAGATCCTCTCCTTAATGTGGTCTTGTTTCCTTCCACTGCAGTCATGCTCACTGTTTCCCAGTGTTTACTCTCCCTTAAACAAAATTATGATGATTTCAAAGTGTGGCTTTCTCTTGTTTCTCAGTTCTCCTTATCTACTGTTCTTTCTAGACCCTGAGTCTGTTTAAGAAGGGAAAGAGCAATAGTTACGTATATTCTGATAATTTAAGAGCAATCTAAGAGATAGGCATATTTAATACTCACTATAGTAGTCGTAGTAAAAGAAAGTTATAGGTTAATATACACCAAACAAAGGTGTAGATAAACTAGAGTTCTTAGATCACATTTTCTAATATATTTTCAAACTATCAGCATTATTAACTTCTAATGATGCACAAGTATTTAACAAAGAGATTGATTTGTTTTGGATGTACTATAATATAGTAGTTAAAAGCATAAATTTTTATTTCAGGCATATCTGATATAGATATAGACTTAAACTCAAAAACATCAGAAAATTAGGATAATAATTATCTTTCTTGTAGTTTTTGGACTAATTAGATGAAATTTATATGTTAAGAACTAGCACCACATTATTATTTATAATAACTGTTATTCTAAAGTTAGCATTTAAATTTTGCAGGTAAAAATATGGAACAGATACTGAAGTAGAAAATTATATATTTTATAAGGTAGCTGACTTCAGCCTACCATTTATGTCATGAGTATGAAACCTCAAGACACATAGGAGGACAGCAAAGTTTTGTTTCCCTGACCAGTTTTCATATCTTCAGTCCTATATCATTTTGAAATTAAAGTAGCAAAACATGTATTTCTGGATAATGAGAATGTTACTATTTACTTTACTCTGTTAACTACATTTCAGAAAGTAGAAATATTCAATGCAAAAAAAATAATTGATCTAGCATATAAACAATCTGTGTGGGATTATGGGGTGTTTTGTTTTTTAATAATGTTGAATATATAGAAGGTACTTGTAAGACTATTAAAAGTACTAGTCTTGGGGAAAAAAAACTGAGGTTACCTTTTATTTCATTGGCTTACAAGAAGATATTTATAATCAATATACTAAATCATGTTGGTCTGATTTCTAGAGAAATTGCTGAAAGAATACCCAGCCCCCGGTCTTTTCTTCTCCTTGGTGATGCATACATGAATATTCAAGAGGTAAAATTTCATATGCTACTGAATTTACATTTAAAAACCCTTTTGTGATTAGTGTAACTTCTATGAGGAGGAATGTGGTTTATTAATGATTATTTAATACTTGATGATTCAGTCATCACAATAAGAGCCATAACAATAAAATTTTGTTTTTAAATTGAGGTATAATAATTCAGCAGTATCATAATTTGAAATAGAAATGATCCTGGAAGCATCTTAGGAATCTTCTTTAAACAGAAGGAAGAACAGGGCTACTGGCCAAGATGGTGTTTTCTTCAAAGGGAAGCAGTCCTCTGACTCTTACTAGTAGTTATAATGACAAAAATGAAGTCATGAGGCTGTCCCTTAGTTCTCATATTTCATTTGTATGAATGGAAGCACAATCAGCAGGGGTAGGGTTATGCTAATAAATTGTATCTACCTTACTCATTATCATCTTTCTGAAATCATTAAGCTTCCTGGAGTTCAATATGTACTTAGAATTATGAAGTGTTCCAAATATAGAATGCAATTATAGAAGTATTGTCATTTAAGGGGACCCACTTAAAGCTAATTTTTTTTTTTGCTTATTTTTTTGTTTCCAACAATCTTAGCCTGAAGAAGCTATAGTAGCCTATGAACAAGCGTTAAATCAGAACCCAAAAGATGGAACATTGGCAAGCAAAATTGGGAAAGCACTTATTAAAACTCACAACTATTCAAAGGTAAATAAGTACTTTATAGTTCTAAATACATTTATTGGATCACATTGATCAAAACTGCTCTAGAGAAGTCTTAAGCAAGCAACATTTGTATCTTTTATGGTAGTAAACTGTAAATTTGTATTCATGAACTAGAATTTGTGCAAAAGTCTTTCTCAGTGCCTTACATTATGGTTGCTTCATTTTGTGAAGATTGTTTGGACCCCAGAGTTTATGTCAACCTTCCATCTTAGATATCTAATTCCTTACAACCAAATCAATTACCATAAAGTTGCAATTCTTATGTCTTATGCAATTCTTTCTTATATAACAAAGCACAATCAATGTCTTTTTTGCTGAACCAATTTTGGCAAGCTACATGCTTTAAGTTTTTTTTTTTTTTTCTTTCTAGCAGAGATAACAAATTTTTCTTAACTGCTATACATTTGCCCTATTTTGGGTAGCTGTTAAATATATGTACACCAGCTAGCGAAGTATATGCATTCAGTATGGTTCAGTAGCCTCTAGAAGAAACCTATTTTTTTTTAATTTGTGCAAGCACTGTTCATTAGTCAATTACCTTAAGAAATATTCTTCCCTTCTGTGATATTTGATTTGCTAAGAACAATGGTATACTTAGTGATTAGTTCAGGTACATGCCTAAAATTCTTCCTAGGTACTTCCAGTTACAGGATATAACTTTTGTTTTAATTTTTAAAATTTTTTTTAAAATTTTTCTAATTAGAGACTTCTCTTGTTGTACATTATGTATACTCAATATACCTTCAATCTGTGATATATTAAATGTTTGTGCTTGAATACCAGTCTCAGTACCTTTTTTTCCCTAACTAAAGTGGTTTTTGTTTAGGCTATCACTTATTATGAAGCTGCTCTGAAAAGTGGACAACAGAATTACCTTTGCTATGACCTGGCTGAGCTCTTATTAAAATTGAAATGGTATGATAAAGCAGAAAAAGTTCTTCAACATGCTCTAGCACATGAACCTGGTATGAAAGTATTTCTAGTTTCAGAACAGTATACCTGATAAATCTAACCTATTTCATATTGTTATTACATAAATGTGTATTTCTATCCTTAATATTTATGTGCTATAAGTTATATAAATGCATATTTTTTCTTTTATCGGAATGCTGCTTTACTAAAAGGAGGTATTCAAAGTCTAATAAGAGATTTATGAAAGTTAATTGTTATAGGAAGATAGTTTACTTTCCAAAATGATGTAAAGAATGTAATTGATAAATTGCAAACGATTTCTATATTTAAACACATTAACACTTTTATAATCTCTACCTTATAAAGATAGTAAAATAGGAAGGTTTGTATAAATATGTCCAATTATATTATCATATATAACTGAAAAGTACAAATAAAAAATACAACAGCAAAATAGGGTACTGTAAAAAAAAATAAAATAAAAACTTAAGATACTAATATTTAGATTTTTAAAAAATTTCAAGTACCCTATAAGAATATAGTGCATAAAACATCTATTTCTCCCATGAATTCTATTTGCCCTATTCTCAAATTACTTTCCTATAGGTAATTTTTTATTAAGTATATATATCCTCTCTATAATATTTGCATCTGTGTATATGTGCATATAAAAATAGTACGTATAATTTTCTTTTTCAAAAATACATGGTACTTCCTATTTGCAGTTTTTTTCTGCATACAACATATCCCTAAATACAGTTTGATGTCACTATATTCAAGTCATTTACAATGTTACATAACTACATAAGTTTTTAATTTCCTGAATTATTGGGTATTTATTTTGTTCTCTGTCATTTTGATATTGTAAATCATGTTACAATGAGTATCTTATATCTCATTTGATGGTACACTTGCTTGTATTTCTTAGTAGTGGGATGCTGGATATAAAGAGTTTTCATTTAAAAATTGTTTATTGATACTTTCAAATTGCCTTCTTAGAAATTCATACAAATGTACTGTTTAATATCTTAATTTTTGAACAAAAATGAGTCCTCATGACTTGTCAGAATTTAAATATTACAAAAGTAAAGCTTTAATATTTAATCACATTTAACAACTTGTATATTATCCCAAGTCCCCTCAATACCCATCTCTTTATCATCCATGCACAATGACAGTTGGCCCTGTATTCCACATTGAAGAATTCAACTATGGATCAAAAATATTTGAGAATAAATTTGCATCTGTACTAAGCATGTACATACACATTTTTTTTCATCCAAAATATTTGAGAAAATTTGCATCTGTGCTGAGCATGTATGTACACATGTTTTCCTGTCATTGTTTCTTAAACAATATAGTATAACGACTGTCTATATGCCATTTATATTGTATTAGATAGACTAAGTAATCGAGATTATTTAAAATACAACAGAAGCATGTGTGTAGGTTATGTCGATACACCACTACTTTACTTAAATGACTTTCTACCTAAAAGAATTATAGTATATCTGTAATTATGCAGTATGAATTTGTCATTTAATAACTTCTTATCCTGTCGGCAAACATAGCTGTTCTTTACTTTTAAACTATGTATTGTATTGTATGTTAACATCATATATTTGATTTGATTAATCAAATTAGAGAATAGTTAGAACAACACTGAGATAAAAATCTTTGTTTATATATGTGTGTGTACTTCCTTGAATTGAATCTTGCTTCCTTGTTCTTTCTTGAGGATAAAAGTTTCCCAATCTATGTTGCATTAATCATGAGAAAAAATAAAATCCTTATTTTATTTTGAGTTTCTTTTGTAGCTGATCAGCCTAGGCATTATTTTATATAGGTCATAGTTTTTTGTGTTTTACATATCCTTTTTCTTTAATGCTTTACCTGTCATTCATGTTGTAAATGTATTTTCTTAGTTTGTCCTTTATCAGATTTATTTGCTGTATCTTTGGTAAAATGAATACTCATTGTATAGTATGTCTGTTCACCTTTCCTTTTTTGACTTTGGAATTTTTTGTCATTGTCTTAATTTTCTTTTTCAAAAGTACATAGTACTTCCTATGTGACAGTTTTTTTCTACATACAACATATCTCAAATACAGTTTGATGTCACTATATTCAAGTCATTTACAATGTTACATAACTACACAAGTTTTTAAAATTTCCATTATTCTAATATATAAAACTTTTCATATTTTTCCTGGCATTTTTGTTATTTTAATTTTTATTTTGGGAACATTAATCCATGTACTGTAATCCACCTACAGTTTTTTGGGTTTTTTTTACCTCTTTCCAAAATGGATAGCCAAATTTATTTTGGTGCCATCTTTTGAAATGCCACCTTTTCACATGACTCTGTGGGAAATGTTTATTCCATGGACTCATTTTTCTTTTCTTTTGCCAATACCACATTTACTGTAGCTTTAAAGTATGTTTGGAATCATAACAAGAAAAGCCTACCCTAAGTTTTCTAATATTTTAAAACTCATGTATTAATTTAGCTTTGATGAAATTGATGCTTAAATCCTCCTAAATTGTGAATGTGTTTATTGTTTAAAGTGCTATTAGTTCCATAAAAAGCATGCATGGGTCTGTCAGACCTTTCTTTGAAACACTACAAAAGTCTTCATGTGTATATGCATTCTAAGAAGGTTGTATGGAGAGATTCAAGTATGTTTTACTTACATTAAGTCTGTTATCCTTATGTAGCATAAATGCTTTTGATTAACAAATATTTGTTGACAACACTCTATGGTATACTTAGATGCTTCCAAATACATTTCATGTATTATCTTATTAACATTTACATTAATCTTTGAGGCAAGTATAATCAGTTATTATCCCAGTTTTTTAATTAGTTGTCTGAGAATAAATTTTCTTCATGTATCCAACACCTGGGTTCTAACAAACATCTTAAAACTTAACATGTCTGAAACAAATTTCTGATCTGCCTCCCCAAGGGGTTCCATGAACAGCTTTCTTCGTCTCGTTAATAAAAAATTCATCTTTCTTGGTAGTTGCTAAAGAGACAAAATCCTTTTCTTCAGGCTTGCTCTTGCCTTTAAGAAATGTGTTTGACTCCACCTTCAGAATGTATTCAGAATCCTCTTTTGTCTCTCTGTCATCAAACCCTTTACTCAATTGCTGTGGTATCCAGCTGATCTCCCTGCTCACATCCTCAACTCCTGCTCTGACATCAACCCAGCAGCAACTTTAAGTCTTTTAAGCAGTGGAAGTCCCACCATATCTGCTCAAGCTCACTGTTGTTCCCTTTTCCCTCAGGTCAGGCCAGAGTCTCCACTGTGGCTTAGGCAGCCTGTTATATCCTCGCTGACCTCTCCTGCTACTCTCTCTTCACCCACACAGACTTCTTGTTTTCACCTGTACCAACTTCAGAGCTTTTCTTACCTATAAAATAATGATAACAAAACCTGCCTCTCAGGTTGACATTTAAAGAAATAATGTGTATAAATCTTTGGAACACAGTGTGACAAGGACTATGTACTTGATATATGGTGGAAGAAACTTATTTTGTAATTATATAGGATTCTTACATTACCTTTCAATCACAAAAGAATTGGTATAGCACCATGTCCCAGACTTTAATTGTTTAACATAGTTTAATTTATTTAACAGTGCGTTAACTTTATATTTTATAATATCCCTGTAAGATAGGTACTGTTATATTCCCTGTTTGGCAGATGAAAAGGAAGTACAAAAGATTAAATGGCTGTTAAATAAGGAAGCCAAAGGCTAAAATTCCATTACCTAGCAGTGGAGTCTAGATTTGAGACCAGACTTGGTGGCATGAAAGTTGGTGCTCTTAATAGTGATACTTACTGCTAATCAACTATCTGTTACTTTTTTAAAAGTAGTTACCTTCTTAATGGCATGTAGCAACTACTCATCTTCTTTTAATGACTTAATGAACTAATTTTTACTCACCTACAAATGAAACTGAAATGCATATTTGTGTTGTTAGATTATCCCTTAACATAACAAAAACTTCTAGTTATTATTCAGTACTTTAAATTGTCTTCCCCACAATTTTGATCCTAAATCTTTGTAATTGTTGTTGTTAATTAATGTATTTTGGTCCTCAAATTTTCTAGAATTATAGTTGATACCTGCCAACAATTGTCTAAATGTATGTCTAAGGCATACAATTCTTTAATGTAGCCACTGTTTTGTTTTCTTGGTTTATATATTATTTTTATTCAGATTTGTTGAATTAAAAAAAGAAGAAGAAGAAGAAGAAGAAGAGCAACCTCCCAATTGCTTCTGTAGGTTCGGTCCTTCTCTATAGTAGTGGTTGTTACAACTGGTCCTAAAGTTGTTCTTTTTCTTTTTGTAATTTGGCTATACTTTATGAAAAATGAAAAATTTTTAACTTAATTTATTATTTCTCAAAATGTTTTTTAAAGACCAGTTTTAAAATCATAGAAAAATATCAAGATTTATTTAAGATATTTTTTTCTTTATATTCCATTCTTTTATAGTAAATGAACTGTCAGCTCTCATGGAGGATGGACGTTGTCAAGTTCTTCTAGCAAAAATTTATAGTCAGATGGAAAGACCTGATGATGCCATCACTGCATTACAACAGGTAACCATGCTTGCAGGTGTGGTTGAGGAGCAGAAGGTGGTACTGAAGGGAACCTGCCACATATGTGCAGAAAACAACCTCTTTTGGCCACTGTCACAGAAAATATATCCAAATAGAACTGATGACTACACAGTTTAAATATTGCTAATTATTAAAACAGTTAAGGAAGGTTAGTATTTTTAATTCTGTTTTATAGTTAGGAAACAATTTGATATTTGTGTGAAGTCACATGACTTTGTCCAAGTCAGATTTGAGCTCAATGCTTTTTCTATTTAATTTATTTTATTTTTTGTTTTGTTTTGTTTTGTATGGATTGATACTATAAAACTCAACATACACATTTTATTTACATTTACTCAAACTTCCCTTTAAAATCTTGATTAACGTAAAAGATCAGAGTATGATTATTTTCTATACTTAGGAAATTGTCACTTGTGCAATTCCAATTTGTCTTTTTTTAATTGATTTTATTATTTTTTTGAATACATGACAACAGTGGAATGTATTACAATCCTTATTACACTTATAGAACACAATTTTTCATAAGTCATTTTGGATATATTCCAAAAGGATTTTGATTATTTTTTTCTATTTCTGGTTTGCTAACTATTTTTTTTACAAGTGATTTAAGTTTATCAAATACTGTCTCTTGAATCTAATAAGATGATCATATGACTTTTCTCCTCTTTATTTTTCTCTGCTAATGTGGTATATTAAATTGATTGATTGTTGAATATAAACCAACCCTTATATTCCAGAAATAAATGTCACTTTGCTGCAGTTTTTAAAATGATTCCCAGAATTTATGGATGTTTCCTAATATTTTTCTCAAGTTTTCTACTTCTGTATTCATGGGAGAGATTGATGTGTAAAAATGATATAGTAGGGCTGGGGCTATAGCTCAGTGGTAGAGCACTTGCCTAGCACAGATGAGGCACTGGGTTTGATCCTCAGCACCATATAAAAATATATATAAATAAAATAAAGTTTTTAAATACATATTTACTTTGTGTACAACCAGAGATATGAAAAATTGTTCTCTATATGTGTAATATGAATTGTAATGCGTTCTGTTATCATATAGAACAAATAAAATTTTTAAAAAACAAATAAAATTTATTATATGCCTAAGACATGGAAATACACACACACACACACATATATATGATATAAGCCATATCATTTTTAAAAATATATATACTTTAATGATATGGTTTCTTCAATGTTTGGAAAAATTCAATATTAAAATTATAGGGGCCTCAACATTTATTTGATAGAAAGTATTTTTTAGTGGGTTTGGCATTTTGAGTAGATTTTAGGCTGATTATTTTAATAACTTTCTCTTTTGTCAGTTTCATTTTCTCTCATATATATATATATACATATATATATATATATCTTTTGTGTGTGTGTGTGTATGTGGTGATGCTGGGGATTGAACCTAGGACCTTGTGCATGCAAGGTGAGCACTCCACTAACTGAGCTATAGCCCCAGCCCCTAGAGTGTATTTTTTTTTTATTGGTTGTTCACAACATTACAAAGCTCTTGACATATCATATTTCATACATTAGATTGAAGTGGGTTATGAACTCCCAATTTTACCCCAAATGCAGATTGCAGAATCACGTTGGTTATACATCCACAATTTTACATAATGCCCAATTAGTAATTGTTGTATTCTGCTAACTTTCCTATCCCCTACTATCCCCCCTCCCCTCCCCTCCCCTCCTTTCTTCTCTCTCTACCCCATCTACTGTAATTCATTACTCTCCTTGTTTATTTTCCCATTCCCCTCACAACCTCTTATATGTAATTTTGTATAGGAATGAGGGTCTCCCTTCATTTCCATGCAATTTCCCTTTTCTCTCCCTTTCCCTCCCATCTCATGACTCTGTTAAATGTTAGTCTTTTCTTCCTGCTCTTCCTCCTTGCTCTGTTCATAGTTGCTCTCATTATATCAAAGAAGACATTTGGTATTTGTTTTTTAGGGATTGACTAGCTTCACTAAGCATAATCTGCTCTAGTGCCATCCATTTCCCTGCAAATTCTATGATTTTGTCATTTTTTATTGCTGCATAGTACTCCATTGTGTATAGATGCCACATTTTTTTTATCCATTCATCCATTGAAGGGCATCTGGGTTGGTTCCACAGTCTAGCTATTGTGAATTGTGCTGCTATGAACATTGATGTGGCAGCATCCCTGTAGCATGCTCTTTTAAGGTCTTCAGGGAATAGTCCGAGAAGGGCAATAGCAGGGTCAAATGGTGGTTCCATTCCCAGCTTTCCCAGGAATCTCCAAACTGCTTTCCAAATTGGCCGCACCAATTTGCAGTCCCACCAGCAATGTACAAGAGTACCCTTTTCTCCACATCCTCGCCAGCACTTGTTGTTGTTTGACTTCATAGTGGCTGCCAATCTTACTGGAGTGAGATGGTATCTTAGGGTGGTTTTGATTTGCATTTCTCTGACTGCTAGAGATGATGAGCATTTTTTCATGTACTTGTTGATTGATTGTATATCCTCCTCCGCCTGATTCACACTTCCTGCTTAAAATTGCTTTTGCTATTCTGGGTCTTTTATTTTTCCATATGAATTTTATGATTGCTTTATCTATTTCTTCAAGAAATGCCATTGGGATTTTGATTGGCATTGCATTAAACCTATAGAGAACTTTTGGTAATATCGCCATTTTGATAATGTTAGTTCTGCCTATCCATGAACAGGGTATATCTTTCCATCTTCTAAGATCTTCTTCTACTTCTCTTTTTAGGGTTCTGTAGTTTTCATTGTATAAATCTTTCACCTCTTTTGTTAGGTTGATTCCCAAGTATTTTATTTTTTTGGAGGATATTGTGAATGGAGTGTTTTTCCTCATTTCCGTTTCAGAAGTTTTGTCGCTGATATACAGAAATGCCTTTGATTTATGCGTGTTGATTTTATATCCTGCCACTTTGCTGAATGCATTTATTAGTTCTAGTAGTTTCTTTGTAGACCCTTTTGGGTCTTCTAAGTATAGAATCATGTCATCTGCAAATAGTGATAATTTAAGTTCTTCTTTTCCTATTTTTATGCCTTTAATTTCTTTCTTCTGTCTAATTGCTCTGGCCAGTGTTTCGAGAACTATATTGAATAGAAGTGGTGATAGAGGGCATCCCTGTCTTGTTCCAGATTTTAGAGGGAATGCCTTCAACGTTTGTCCATTCAGAATGATGCTAGCCTGAGGCTTAGCATAGATAGCTTTTACAATGTCAAGGTACGTTCCTGTTATCCCTAGTTTTTCAAGTGTTTTGAACATAAAGGGATGCTGTACTTTGTCGAATGCTTTCTCTGCGTCTATTGAGATGATCATATGGTTCTTATCTTTAAGTCTATTGATGTGGTGAATAACATTTATTGATTTCCGTATATTGAACCAGCCTTGCATACCAGGGATGAATCCTACTTGATCATGGTGCACAATTTTTTTGACGTGTTTTTGTATTCGATTCGCCAGAATTTTATTGAGGATTTTTGCATCTAGGTTCATTAGAGATATTGGTCTGTAGTTTTCTTTCTTTGAGGTGTCTTTGTCTGGTTTCGGAATCAGGGTGATGTTGGCCTCATAGAATGAATTTGGAAGAGCTCCCTCTTTTTCTATTTCCTGAAATAACTTGAAAAGTATTGGTATTAATTCTTCTTTAAAGGTTTTGTAAAACTCCGCTGTATACCCATCCGGTCCTGGGCTTTTCTTAGTTGGTAGTCTTTTGATGGCTTCTTCTATTTCCTCAATTGATATTGGTCTGTTCAAATTGTGTGTATCCTCCTGACTCAGTCTGGGCAAATCATATGACTTAAGAAATTTATCGATGTCTTCACTATCTTCTATTTTATTGGAATATAGATTTTCAAAATAATTTCTAATTGTCTTCTGTATTTCTGTAGCATCTGTTGTGATATTGCCTTTTTCATCCCGTATGTTAGTAATTTGAGTTCTCTCTCTTCTTCTCTTTGTTAGCATGGCTAAAGGTCTGTCAATCTTATTTATTTTTTCAAAGAACCAACTTTTAGTTTTGTTAATTTTTTCAATAGTTTCTTTTGTTTCAATTTCATTAATTTCCGCTCTGATTTTAATTATTTCTTGCCTTCTGCTACATTTGCTGTTGTTTTGCTCTTCCTTTTCTAGGGCTTTGAGATGAAGTGTGAGCTCATTTATTTGTTGGTTTTTTCTTTTTTTGAGGAATGACCACCAGGCGATGAATTTTCCTCTTAAAACTGCTTTCATTGTGTCCCATAGATTCCGATATGTTGTGTCTGTATTTTCATTTATCTCTAAGAATTTTTTGATTTCCTCCTTTATGTCTTCTGTAACCCATTGATCATTCAGTAACATATTGTTCATTTTCCATGTGATGTAGGATTTTTCCTTCCTTCTTTTATCATTGATTTCCAGTTTCATTCCATTATGATCAGATAAAATGCATGGTATTATCTCCACCCCTTTATATTTACTGAGGGTTTCCCCTGTGGCATAATATATGGTCTATTTTTGAGAAGGATCCATGTGCTGCTGAGAAAAAAGTATATCCATTTGATGATGGTTGATATATTCTATATATGTCAGTTAAGTCTAGGTTATTGATTGTGGTATTGAGTTCTATAGTTTCCTTATTCAACTTTTGTTTGGAGGATCTGTCCAATGGTGAGAGAGGTGTGTTGAAGTCACCCATAATTATTGTGTTGTGGTCTATTTGATTCTTGAACTTGAGGAGAATTTGTTTTATGAATGTCGCCGCGCCATTATTAGGTGCATAAATATTGATAATTGTTATGTCATGTTGGTGAATGGTTCCTTTTAACAGTATATAATGTCCTTCTTTATCCCTTTTGATTAACTTAGTCTTGAAGTCGATTTTATTCGAGATGAGGATGGCCACCCCTGCTTGCTTACGAGGACCGTGTGCGTGGTATATTTTTTCCCATCCTTTCACCTTCAGCCTGTGTATGTCTTTTCCAATCAGATGTGTCTCCTGGAGGCAGCATATTGTTGGATTTGTTTTTTTAATCCATGATATCAGCCTATGTCGCTTTATTGGAGAGTTTAAGCCATTAACATTCAGAGTTACTATTGATATATGGTTTGTACTTCCATCCATGGTTGATTATTTATCCTTTTTTTTTAAAAAAAAAAATTTAGTTTGTTTCTCCATGATTATTTTTCCCCTCGCCCTCTGTCTTTACCGAGGCACTTCCCTCTGGTGGTTTTGGTTATTGTTTTTCATTTCTTCCTCGTGTAGTGTTTTGCTCAAAATGCTTTGCAATGCTGGTTTTCTGGCTGCAAATTCTTTTAACTTTTGTTTATCATGAAAGATTTTTATTTCGTTGTCATACCTGAAGCTTAATTTTGCTGGATACAGAATTCTTGGTTGGCATCCATTGTCTTTCAGTGTTTGAAATACATTGTTCCATGACCTTTTTGCTTTCAGTGTCTGTGATGAAAAATCCGTTGTTAACCTTATTGATTTACCCCTGAATGTAATCTGTCTCCTTTCTCTTGTAGCTTTTAATATTTTCTCTTTGTTCTGTATATTGGATATCTTCATAACAATGTGTCTTGGCGTTGGTCTACTGTGATTTTGTGTGCTCGGTGTCCTGTATGCATCTTCAATTTGTATATCTGTTTCCTTTTTTATTTCTGGAAAGTTTTCTGTAATTATTTCATTCAGCAGGTTACTCATTCCCTTGGTTTGAATCTCTGTACCTTCTTCTATCCCAATGACTCGTAAGTTTGGCTTTTTTATGTTATCCCATAACTCTTGGATGTTTTTCTCGTGATTTTTTACCAGCCTTTCTGAGTTGGCTAGACTCTTTTCAAGATGAAATAATTTGTCTTCATTATCTGACGTTCTGGCTTCTACTTGCTCCACTCTGTTAGTGATACTCTCAATTGAGTTTTTAATTTGGTTTATAGTTTCCTTCATTTCTAAGATTATGGTTTGATTCTTTTTTATAATCTCTATCTCTTGATAAAGGTGCTTAACTTCTTCTTTTATCTGTTTGTGTAATACATTCTCAATGTGTTCTTTCGCTGCTTGAATTTGCTGTCTCGTATCCTCTTTAAGGTTCCATTCCATCTGTCTAAGGTGTTCCTTGAGTTCTTTATATGACCATTTTTCTGATGACTCTAAGTCCTCCTGAATATTTAGGCTGTCCTGCATTGTTTGTACTCCTTTTCTTCCTTGCTTTTTGAAGCTGCTCATGTTACTTCTTGTTCTGTTTGACTGCTGAGTTACTGTTTACTCCTATAAATTTATTTGATGCTTGGGAGGAAAGGTATTAGAAGGGAAGGGAAAAAGTCACTAAAGAGAATGAGAGTAAGCAGGTAGAATTCAAGGAAGGGGGGATAAGATAATTGAAAAGAAATGAAAAGACAAAAGAAGAAAAAAATAGGAAATAAAAAAAGAAAAAAAAATTTTAAATAATAAAAAATTAAAATTGGAAGAAAAAAGAATTTAAAAAAATTGTAAAAAAAAAATTAAAAAAACAAGAAAGAAAAATGAAAATGAAAGAAAACCCCAAATCAAAATTAAACAACAGCAACAACAAAAAACAACATCAACAACAACAAAAAAAACTAATAAATGCAGTCTTATAGTTTGATTAACTTCTCTTCCAGTAGGTGGCGCTGTGACCACCAGGCCAAGTTTCCCCTATCAATACGCGGAAACCAATCACTGTGCAGCAGCTCCTCCTCCCAGACTGGGCGAGTCTCTAATCCTGGGTGCCTAGGGCGTCCTCTTGTGTCTAGTCACTTCCCCACTTTTCCTCTAGCCAGGCCCCTCTCACGGGTGCCGCTCACCACAATACTGGTCTGCTGCTCCCGGGAGCCCTGTTGTCATGAATGACTGGGCACACTGTTCCAGTTTGCCATTCCCTCAGACCCTAAGTTTGTAGAGCTTGGGGCTGAGAATCCTCAGCGAATTTTACTGCCCCTCTGGTAGCCACACCCCCGGTAGCTGGTGCAAGAGACCTCAGCTGTCAGCACTGGTGGGAGCGGTAGTCCCGCGCCAAGGGTCCCGCGCCACCTCTAATTTCCTCGGTCTGGCTACCGTGCTCACGGGAGAGCTGGGGGGGGTCCTTACAGGAGAGCTGAGATTGGCCCTTAAGGTTTCCCCAATATGTGGAGAGGGAAGGCTAGCGAATTACACACCTGTAGCCGCAGGTTTCAATGAAGTTATCTCCTCCGCCGCAGTCTGATGACGTCAGTTGTCTGCCATGGTGGTATCTCTTGCAAATGGCAACAGTTCGTTTCCCTTTGCCGGGTGACCAATGCAACGGGTGGGTCCTTACTGTCTCTCCCAAGCCCCGTTTCAAACCTGTGGCCACTACCTATGAAGGCTTGGTTGGCATTTACCTCCGTAGGATCAGAAGGGCTGACCGGTTGTTTCAGCCGGATGGATTAGTGCTGAGTCACAGCTGTTTGTCTGTGGGAAGCAGGCGAACGGGAGCTTGAATTCAGCCGATCCAGGTTCAGTGTGTGTTCTGAGAGGCCCAAACAGCTCGCCCCAGATCCACGTCAGTTCAGCATTGCCTAGTGATCCTGAGCAAACAGAATTAGGCTGTTTACGACTCCCTATGCCTGCACAGCTGAAGAGGTCAGAGACTTGATCTCTCCGCGCCCGCCGCCATGTTGGAATCTAGAGTGTATTTTTTAAGTCATGTTTTCATTCCATTAAATTGTCAAATATATCAACATAAATTTGTTCATTATCTCTCCTTACCATTCGAAAACCTACAAGTACTATAAAAATGTCCTTTTTTACAGTTCTGATACTAGTTTTATTTTCTTTTTATTTTAGTAATTAATTATGCTAAGGGTTTATTCTTCTTAATACAATAAGGAATCAACTTTTGCCTTTTTGGCTTCATTAAATTTTTCGTCTTTACTCATTAGTTTCTTCTACTTCTTTGTGTTTGCTTTGCTTATCTTTTTCTTCTTGAAATAGCAGACTAGGTAATAGAGTTTAGTCTTTGTTTTTTTCTTATTCATTTAAAGTAGTGAATTTCTCTAGGCATTTCTCTAGCTAATATCTCAATAGTTTATTATTTTCTAGTTCACAATATTTCCTCATTCCTATTTTGATCACTTCTTGGTTCTGGGGATTATTTAAAACTGTAGCGTTCAATTTCTAAGCAATTCTGGTTTTCTTATAATCTTTTTAATATTGATTTATAATTTTATAAAAAGACACGTTTTGAAACACTTAATCCTTGGAAGTTATTTGAAGCTTACTTTATGTCCTACGTTGTAATCAATTTTGGTAAAAGCCCATTTGGATTTGAAATAATGTGTTTCTGGCATTACTAAGTGCTTAGAAGGTCAGTGAGTTTGTTCATCAATTATTTGTTCAAATGTTCTCTGTTCTGAGGGCTGATTGTTACTGTTTGCTTGCTTCTGGCTTGCCAGTATAATTTGCTGTTATGAAATGTTGAATCCTTCAGTGTGATTATAGATTTTTCTTTCTCAGTCGTATTTATTTTTGCACCTTGATCTGTATCTGATGATCAAGGTTAATAATTGTGATAACCCCCTGGTGAATCAGTCTCTTTGTAGTTATAAAATGGCCTTCTGTAGTACTTATAATGTTTCTTACACTCCTTTGATATTAATAGAACTGCTCTGGCTTTATTTTGGTTGCAGTTTCCATGGTATACCTTTTTATTTTTTTTTTTACTTTCAAGTGTCTATGTCTTATGTTGAAGATCTACCAGCACTTAATTTTTTAATCTATTCTGACAGTTTTAATCTTTTCATTTTTCAATACGATATTTTTTTGCTTACTTCAGTAGACTTGATTATTGACTACATAATCAATATAAATAGGGGTTACATTTGGATTTGTGTATGTCATCTTAAGATTTGTTTTCTTTTTGACGTTTAAAATTTTTACATTCCCTCTTATTTCATTTTGTATTTCATCTATCTTCCCTAAATATTAGATATTTAGAACATATTCCTGTATGTTATCTTTAGAACTATTACAATGAGATATAAAATTTTACAAAACCAGACATTGCTGGTGCACATTTCACTGCCTTGTATAGGAACCCAGAATAACCCAACAATGAGAACAAAGCAGTTTCACCTCAGGAATGCTAGCTTTCTATTTAGTAAGGTCCTCATAGTGGTATGTTGTAGTTACCTTACTGTATTTTCAGAGTTTATCCATACCCATGGAGTCTCGAAACACTGAGCTGATCATTGATGTGTAATGGCAAAGCTCTTAGGAAGCAATACCAACTTATGACTTGACATTTTTTGAGCAGATGACATTCTCAGTGATCAACCTCATTTGGTTTCTGAAAGTACACCAGAAAGAAAGATCAAATGATGAATGGGTTACCTGATAAATAAGAAACCAAGAGTAGAAGCCATGTAGAGGACATGGATGCCTTCCATTATATCACACCAGAGAGATGTAATTTGCATATCTCATCCTTAGAGTCTTCCTCGAATGCTTATAGCCTTTAATAGCTCTTCATTCTTCCAAGCATTACAGGCACAGCCCTGTAATCTCAGCAATTTGGGAATGAAAGAAAAGTGGTACAGCACTGATCCAGCACACACCTGGGATAAGAAGTGGGTTAATTGTCAGGAGCCTGACAAGGCTGCTCTGCACAGAAAGAGGGAGAGTAGCAGCAAACTAGGGAGAGCAGCAGCAACTCCGCCTTGAATGTTACCTCTTATAGGCTAGACTCCTGGCCACGGGTTAGGGGCAGGTTTAGTCTTGACTGATGTACTAAGCATCCCCTGATCTTGTGGAAGACAATTTCGTTTCATGGGGACAAGGACAGGCAGTTTTCCTTTTTCTCAGAAGGAGGAACAGAGAAACCAGCGTGTCCCTTTATCTTCTCAAGGAGAGAACAGGGAAACCAGTATGTCCCCATCTCAGGGGCTGGTAAGTTATCTCCTATCTGTCAGTGAGAGAACAGGGAGTGACTGGCATGTCTCCAGACCAGTAGGTTTTATCTCTGGCTAGTTTCTATTTCTTGGGAATAAGATCAACATTCATAAATTGGGGGTGGGGGAAAGGAAGATGGTTGCAATTATGCCAACAGGTAAACTAAGACAGAAGGATTGCAAATTCAAGGTAAGACTCAGCATGTCTCCAGACCAGTAGGTTTTATCTCTGGCTAGTTTCTATTTCTTGGGAATAAGATCAACATTCATAAATTGGGGGTGGGGGAAAGGAAGATGGTTGCAATTATGCCAACAGGTAAACTAAGACAGAAGGATTGCAAATTCAAGGTAAGACTCAGCCATTTAATGATAGCTTGTCTCAAAATTTAAAAATTGAAAGGACTAGAGATGCAGCTCAGTAGTAAAATGCCCCAGGATTCAATACTCAGTACAAAAATATAGATAGATATCTGTCTGTCTGTCTATATATGTCAGTTCCTATATTTTCATAAACCATTTACCACCTCTTCCCCTTATGAATGGATACTTTCCTTATTTTCCAAATGAGGAAGAAGCCCACAGAGAATGTTTGCCCAAGATTATGCAGTTGCTTGGTAGAAGAGCTTAAAAAATAACTTAGAGCATGTCATTACAAATCCTGTAAGATTTACAGGATACCACACTGCTTATCACCTTTGGACTTGATTCTCTCATATCTAGAAGAGTTCTTCCTTCTTCACATAGTCTGTCAAATGTTTAGCTAACAGTGATATGTGTGTATGAGTGTGAGAAAGAATCTGTTTCACTGGCAATGTCTAAAGACTTATTATTCTGGTGGGAACAAATCAAGAGCTTGGACTATTAGATTTCTGTGATACCCATCTAAGCTAGAATCTCATTAAAACATATAATCCTCAACAATGTTAACATCCTTACTTGTCAGTATCTCTTAATTCTCGTTTTCTGAATCATATTATAGATACATTTTCTAACTTTAGATCAACTACCAGTAGCTATAAAGAAAGTATGATTTTGATAAACTTAAATTTTATAATATTTTTGAAGTGACAAAGCCAAGTTTTTTTAAATAGCCACATGCTTTTTTCAACCCTTTATGAATATAAATTGGTCCTGGCCACCCTGGTTGAGTAAGTCCCTATGTTGTATGAATGGATACATCAAGCAATTAAAAGAAAAAAAATATTAAAAAAGACAAAAGGACGAACATCATACCATGGCCATACAATACCAACAAGCCAAACTTTTAGGTAGTTTTTGAAGTTTCTATGCAATGATGTAGGGATTACTCATCTTTAATAAAATTTGAAGAGCCATAAGATGCTTCCTAATTACAACATGGTGGCCATTGTGATAAAAAAAAAAAAGACAAATCTTAATGTAAAATTCAAACAGAAGCCTGTAAGTACAATCAAAATTTTTAATATTTTGTATTAATTTAGTTAGCACCCATTTTTTCAGCTTCATTCTCCACCTTGTGTACCTTGGCAGTTCCATTGAGTATTTTTGCATTGTTGTTAAATATTTTTGGCAGTGGCAGAACTAGTAAATTTAGGAAAATCTGAAGTCTTAGAAATTCTGCTTTCTGTAGACTTCGGATATCTGAAGTAACCAGATTGCTTTGGCCCTCACTGTTACCTTTTAGCCCCATCAGCCACTGTCTTTTGCCCAGACTAATGAAGTAGCCTCTTAATTGACCACCTACCTCTTCCCATCTTGGTTCACTCTACTTAGTTCTTCATAATGATACCCAGTGATAGTTCTCAAAGGCAAACCTTATCCAGTCACTCCTTTGCCTATAAAGATGTAATAGTTGCATCTCATTGCCTTTAAAATAAAATGTAAATTATTTAATAGGCTTACCTGTTGTTAATTCTCTGGGTCTTTCCAGCCATATCCATTTTTTTTTCTAATTCTTTAATCAAGCTATAGTATTCCCTTCTTTCCTTCACATGGAATTCCTACTGTAAGGACCACATCCCATTTCCTCATTCCCTTTCTTTCTCTCAAACTCAACCAGATTGTAACTACTAGTTAGTCTTCAAATCTCATATGACCTCAAGATAGATTGGGTCTCCTATCATATATTCCCCATCCATAAAGCTTTTCATAATTTGCTGTAATTATTATTAGTCTTCTTGTTAAAATTAGAATTTCTGGGAGTGGAGGTATGATTTTGTGTTTTATGACCCTAGAATGCTTGCCTCATAGTAAACCATGTAAGTATTATTCTGTACTATATAACAAATTACCTCAAATATAGTGGATGAAAACAACGTTCCCATTTATTATCCTCACATCTTCTGGGTGTCAGAGGTCTATACACAGTAGAACTAGATTCTGAATGGCATCAGTTATGTTATTGGCCAGGTGTGGTTCTGGAGACTAATCAGGGTAAGAATCTGTTTCCATACTGACATAGGCTGTGAGCAGAATTCATTTCCCCAAGGCAGTGAAGATCGAAGGCTCCTGCTGCTGTTTATTGTCAGCTCATATCTACCCTCGGATTCTGGAAATCTTCAGCTCCCTGCTTGATGGGCCAGCAAATCTGGTTACTTAAAGGCCATCAAGGGAGAAAATCTCTAGGGCCAGTCGACTAGCAAGACAGTCTTGTATAATATACCATAATCATGGAAGTGACATCCTGTTACATTTGTCACATTTTCTTGGTTATAAGCAAGTTCTGTGCCCCACCTGCACACAGGGTAAGGCATTATATAGGATGTGAGTATCAAGAGGCAAGATCATGGGAATCATCTAAAACCTGTGGTGAGAACTGAAAGAAAATCACAGATTATTTTAACTCTTTAATTCTAGAAACAATTATAGGAGTAGAATGCATTTACTAAATTTTCTGTGAAAATAAAATCTAAATAAATCAGAAATAAAGGAACTCTATGACATAAAACATTACCAATTGTATTACTTTATAACCTTATATGTACTTAACTACATAGTTGTAATTACTATGTGCAGATTACATTTGCTTTTATTTTTCACTTAATATTCTTCCAATATTTTTATAGTTTTGTATTCATCATTTGAAAAGTAATATGATATTCTTTAATTGATATGTTTTATTTTGAGGTGATCTTTATTAAGATATGTAAAATAAAGCTATTAAAATAGAGAATATTGAGAAGTAATTTTTCAGATTTCACTTGATCTCACTCAGAGGTTTCTTATTACATAGGCTGTTAGCAACCATATTATGATGATAAGGATTATGAAACATCTTATTTCTATACTTCCTTCTAAGTGTTTGAAGGAATTATAAAAATGTATATATTATAAAACAGAGGAAAGGAAAACCAAATGTTGACAATCAATGCTAACATGGTTATTATACCAGATAATTGTAAAAGTTAGCAATAATCTTTCTTGAACACAAGAAAAAACATTTATGAGACAGTATTAATTTTTATCACATGCTGTTTATACTCACATTTTCTAATCCTTTTTTATGTCCAAAATAGTGCTATTATGACCCACTGAACTTACAGCTTGGAAAAAAATCGTGTTTTAAACTTTATTCATCAAATACCAATTGTCAGCCAGTTTATTGACAGGAGTTCCTTGAAAGGTACTCTGTGTAGACTAATGTATGGCACATGACAGGCATTTGCTATTTTTTTTTTCAGTGAATACATTATGAATGATTTTCTGTAGCTCAAGGTTAAATTTTATTTGTAAACGCCTAAACCATAGTTCTCATTCATTTGATTTAGGAAACTCTCAGTGTACCAAAAATCAGATGTATGGGTGGAAAAGCAGATATTCCTCCAATTAAGCAATCTATTTGATATTCTTACCCAAAGAAAAGTCACCACCTCCTTTTAACATTTTATGCATAGTATAGGACTGTATTTACATATACCATCAGTTAATTGGGCATTTAACTTGTTCCCAGGGTTTTGGGCTTCTTTTTTTGTTATTAGTGTTATATATCCTTTGTTTTACTTATACAACAAATAACACAGATCATTTTTCTTTATAATGGTTACCTTGCCAAAGAGTGGAGCAGCTAAATTCAGCAGCCTGGTTAGTTTTATGGTGTTGGTATATTTCACTGGGG
This sequence comes from Ictidomys tridecemlineatus, assembly GCF_052094955.1. NCBI lineage: Eukaryota > Metazoa > Chordata > Mammalia > Rodentia > Sciuridae > Ictidomys > Ictidomys tridecemlineatus. Next base: position 135,186,536 of record NC_135483.1, on the reverse strand, counting down.
GGAAGCCCCAAAAGATTGTACTAATTCAACTTCTGTCGTAAATGTACCTGTTACCTAGAATCTGCCAATATTTGATTTAATTTCAGATACTTGCTATTTTATTAATTCTATTAGCATTTAAAATTTTAAATTATTTAATAATAACATCTAGGTATCTTTTCCAAGTATTCATTTCATGATTGCATTTCCATTTTAATGAGCTTCCTGTACATATCCTTATAACATGGAAAAGATTCAGTAATTTTATAGCCCTTTCTTCAAAAGGTTATGTACATGCTGGATCATATACAAACAAGGGCATGTTTGAGATCTTAATAAGACATTTTCTTTGGATTAGGCTTTGTTAGATCAAAGGCCAATAATGCCTGAATAAATCTTCTGTAAAATTATACTGTGTGTGAGCTGTTGAAAATTTTTTCATTTCCTTTCTTGGTTCTTTTTTTTTTTTTTTTTTTTTAAGTTGCTTTTTATCCTTATTTTTCCTTCCTAGGCTCGGGAACTACAAGCTCGGGTACTAAAACGTGTTCAAATGGAACAGCCAGATGCAGTTCCTGCACAGAAACATTTAGCAGCTGAAATTTGTGCAGAGATTGCAAAACATTCTGTAGCTCAGCGAGACCCTGAAAAAGCAATTAAGTTTTATAGAGAGGCTCTGGTTCATTGTGAAACAGACAGCAAGGTCGGTACCTTTATAAATTTTTAAGTTCCTTTTATTACAGATGTCATCTAATTTCCTCAAATGTAAAATTCTTACTAGCTTATTTTAAAAGATTTCAAAAGAAATATAATGAAAAACAAGTTAAAAATAATATTATTTCTAGAAAACTTTCAAAATACATGATACTTTTAAAATATTAGAGTCTAAAAATTATAATGGAACAAGTCATATAAAGCAAACCTGCAAAGTCATTATTTTTAATATTCATTTATGTTTTAATAATCACTGTAAAACAGTTTCTCAGTCACAAATAAATATCTGCACCTAGGTGATTCAATTCAGTTTACTAAATAGCTATTGTACACATCTGTATTAGGATTGCATTTTGGTGCTGAGGATACAAAAGTGATTCAGAATAAATCTATGACCTCAAGTGGCACATTGTGAAAACTGGTATAATTCACCTTTTGTAAGGCATAAACCAAACAGCAGATACATTTTTAAGTGGTTAGTAAAAAGAAGTGGGAGTCATAGTTGTAACCCAGAAGCACACCTTAGAGATTATCTGATTGAAACCTTTTTATTTTGCAAATGAGAAAGCAGGTTGAAATAAATAAAAGGGACTTAAGTTGGTTTTGTCAGAGACTCTGGAACTAAAAGCCTGTCTCCTAATTTTAAGGGCAGTGTTCTTTTCACAATACCTTTCTCTCTCTACTTTTCAAGTGAGTTGTTATCTATTTTTTTTGTTTTGTTTTCAGAAGACAAAATAGATATAGAATTGCCATAGTTTTCCTAGTCTACCATGCTTAGCATTTTTATTGCAATAACCTTTGATCAATTAGAGTTTAATCTCATCCAAACTTTTTCCTCATTTACTTTTTGTCCCAAAACCAATTTCTGACTACTCTTCCCTTTTGCTTTCTAGATAATGTTGGAGCTGGCACGATTATACCTAGCCCAAGGTGACCCTGATGCCTGCATGAGGCAGTGTGCACTACTGCTGCAGAATGACCAGGACAACGAAGCTGCTACAACGGTCAGTCCAAGAGATTTCCATGTGAAGAGAGTTGAGTTTTATATTCCAATTGGAAGTCTCAAATTTTACCCCATAAAATAATACTAGATGGGAAGTCCTGGTCATGTTAGCTTTGGAAGAAATAACATTTCTAACATAAGTACATTTAATTAATAAAGACCAAGAACCATTAGCATCATATTTATAAGCATGACAGCAAACCTGGTTCATTACTTGAGATAATATTTCTTTATGCCTAAGGGAATACTTAGCCAGGCAGTTCATATAGTAAAGCTACATGTTTTGTTTTGTTTTTCTTTATAATGCTACAATTTGCTAAAACTTTCAAGTACTTACTTAGACATACTGGATTAGTTTAAGCGTTTCAGTGAAACGTTTGAAGTTACAGAAATAAAAACTTTATGTATCATTCTAGAATGGTCCGGTTTAAATAAAATTTGGCTTTTCTTTCTTATTTCACCTGGGTTGAAATATTGTGATCAAACAGCTGTATGGATAATGTTTTGTGAGGTTTATTCAAAGTTATTGTTGTAACTAAAAAGAATACAAGCCATTTCCCTTTTGAAACACAATTAGAAAATCTCCATACATCTTCCTTGGTTTACCTTCCTTTGAGATATTTATGACTTAAGTTTTGCTTTCTTTTGTCTTGTTTTTAATCTTCTTATTATCATTTTAGCCAACTCCTGTGAGGCATATTTCCTACAATAGTACATAGAATACTTCATTCCCTTCCATTTCTGTTTTTGAAACCACCACTTGAAGCATATTTTATGCTAAAAATACAGTTTTGTGAACAGAGCAATCTGTTTTGCGTCCTTGATTAACTTATGTTGTACTGATTTTTCAAGTCAGTCTGCTCAAGGCATACTTGAACTTCAAAAATGAAAAGTTTTTGTAAAACTTTATTCCTCCTTATAGTTTTCATAGGTATTTTCTTAGTTTTCAGTCTTAGAAGAATATGCTTTGTGAAAAATATGGCAGTGTTTTTAGAATGAACTTTATCTTTATAGATGATGGCTGATCTCATGTTCAGAAAACAGGACTACGAACAAGCAGTGTTTCATTTACAGCAGCTTTTAGAACGCAAACCAGGTAATCATCGTCCATATATTTTTCTAGTGCAGTCAAACTTCTTTCTCTTTTCTCCTCTTAGCTGGTAAACTCTTGGAAAAACAGCCACCCTGATTGAATCTGACTCTGATTATTCCATATGTGGTCTTGAGTAGTTGAAATGGCCGTGAGGAAAATGCAACACTGAAATGGTCTCAATAGTGACCACAAATCTTAAGTGGTCAGTCGGGTACTCCTACTGTGTCTCTCTAATGAATTTAACTGCTTTCGGCTACTTTTCATGAATTCTTCTGTCTCGTTTAACCTCCCAACACCTTTTCTGTATTCCTTACCTTCATCTAAAAACCTTGACACATATTTGATTAAGAATATATAACCAATTAGAAAAGAGCTCCATTCCCTGTCACCAAATCCATCCATTATCTAGTCCGTGTCATTGCCACATTGTGACCCCACTTACCACTAGCTTTTCCCTGTATGCACTGGACACTGCCCCTCACCTGCCAAAGGGGTCTGCTCCTGCAGCTCCCTCTCTCGCTCCTTCCATCATCATTTTTTTTCCTAACCAGCATATAGCCATGCCTGGACATCGCCCCACTTTAAATTAATCAGTATTCTCCCACCCACCTTACCCAAACCTCCCTTTCCTACAGGCCTGTCTTCTTTTCTTTCCTGCTATTTCTACCTTAAATCTTTTTTTTTAATTGATTGTTCAAAACATTACAGAGCTCATAACATATCATCTTTCATACATTTGACTCAATTGGGTTTTGAACTCCCATTTTTACCCCAAATACAGATTGCAGAATCACATCTGTTACATACTCACATTTGACACTGTTTTGTTTTCCTTCTCTGAGCTGACATTGAATGGAAATACACATAGTATTTTCATCTTTTGCAAGCTGTTCCCTTTCCACAGTATTTCCTTTGAGTGAATGATCTCACCTTGTTTCTTTAGAGCATCTTTATTTCCTTGTGAATATTCTTAAGCTGTTCTTATCAATATTTTCCTCATATGTTATGGTTTTATAAGATTTAAAGACATTATCATGTGTCCTGGGTGTTTCTCTCACCAAGTTTCTGTTGTTTGGCATCAGCATAATTTGGCATAGTGGACTGGCTGTTTGGGACTGTTTGTAATCAAAAATATAAAATCAATTATTTGTAAATTCAATGTAAAGATTTTGTATTCCTACAATACCAAATGATGTGCAATTATACTTCCAAGTCTGTGGATTTGTCCTTTTGCCAATATCGTATTTTGCCTTCCTTATTCTTTTTTGTTGTTGTCATTTATTTTATTTTTGTATTGGTTCATAATAGTTATACAATACATTAGGGTTTATTTTGACATAATTATACATGCATAGAATATAATTTGCTCCAGTTAAGTCCCCAATACTTCCCCTTATTCTAGCAGTCCTCCCTCTCTCCACACCCCATTTCCTTTTCTCTACTTTACTGATCTTTCTATTTATTCTGTCTTTCTCAACACATAGTCTAAAATGTATTCCTCTTGGAGAAAACACTTGGCATTCCAGGACCACCACTTGCATTAGCAGATACATAATGGTTGCTGAGTAGGATGACCACGTATTGTGGTTTCCTAGATTCAGGACTTTCCATGATAAAGGAAAGTTCCAGGCAAACTGTGGTAAGTTGGTCGCCCTAATCCTGACTGACATTATCATTCCTCTTTATCATATACAGTTATCTTGCTAAAAATATGTACATAGATACTGTCTTCTCCATTTATTTTCAGACTTTGCAAGAATCACGCATTCATCTTATATTCCCTGTGTCAGACACAATGCCAGTCACATATATGGTAGAAAGTCAATGTTTACTGGTTGAATGGATCAGTGAAAGACTGTAAAATACCAAGTTATTAAAAATACAAAATTTTATGTAAATTTTTACAGTCTTTGTGATTTTTTTTGTGTTTTAACTCTTGCAAATAATGCTGCTGTGGTATCTGTATGCCCTACATTTTGGATCAGAAGTGACTTGCTGAATTATCTTGTATCTTCTCTTGTTTTGGAAAGTAGAATCAAGGATAAATTGCTTTCAAGTGGGATTTTATATGTGTTTCTGTTTTAATCCTAGGGACTTACTCCAAGTGACCAAATAGCTTATTCAAGGGTTTTTACAAATCGCCTAAAATGAGGCTAACTGAAACTTGAACACTCTCAAACACCTAAAAATCTCAGCTATAAAGAAATAAATAAAATGTGTATTATTAATAAAATAGACTGTTTTGCAGTCATTGAAGTCATGTCTTTCAAAACTATTTAATGACAGTTGAGAAATTTTACTATGTAATTTTAAATCAGAATCAAATTCCCAAGTGTCAGTCAAATTTTATAGATATGTAAGCAAAGAATAATTTTGTATAAATGTAAATTTAAATATTTATAGGTTTATTTTTACAAATATATGAAATTTTAGTGCACGAGAATGTGATAATTTCTGTCTTGTGGGAATATAAGTGATTTGTTTTCTCTGTATTCTCTTCTGCATTCTCTGTATTTTCTAAATCGTTTTTATTTTTTAAAGTGTCCATCTAATAAGTGTAAATAAATAAAACTAATAAAACATTTTTTAGATTATTTTCAAAGCTTATTATGCTACTAATAAAAGAGAACTACATGAGATTAGGAGGAAAAGCCTTTCTAGGAACCTGCCAGAAAATCATACCTGAAACGAAAAAATTATTTTTTCGTAAAAGGAGATAGAATTAAAATATGTCTTTAGACGTTAGGTTGTATGGTAAACTAGTTTCTGATATGTTTGATAGATATACATATTAAAGTCTTAAGTAAAATTTCTAATTGTCTACCATAGATGTTTTCAGAATTGGCATAGTAGATTGTTTCTTACCTAATTAGACTTCTTTCTTACCTGTTTCCCAGCTGTAGTGAGTAGGCAAGAGAGTTTTAGAAATGGATAGTTGAATTGCCCTATGGGGTCAAATTAGTCCTCCTGAATTTCAGAATTAAGTATTTAGATTACTAAAAAATTATTTCTCTAAAGCTTTTGGTCTCTAGATCAATTGAAAAGTAAATTACAAAAAATATACATTTTTTTAGATGTCCCTATTTAGAACATTCTCTTATTGTGATCAGCCCAGCCCAATTTATGTCATTTGATAGATCAACCAGTTGGAAGTATAGTTACTTTAGGGATTATAGCACCTTTACTTTATTACTTTACTTTTATTTAAATTATATTTCATATTAATCAAACATTAATAAAGTAGGATAATAACCATCAGAAAAAAAGTTAGAAAATATTATCCTTTTTTTTTAAACTTACAGTTGGTTTTTTTGTTTGTTTGTTTTTAAAGAGACAGAGAGAATTTTTAATATTTATTTTTTAGTTTTCGGCAGACACAACATCTTTGTTTGTATGTGGTGCTTAGGATTGAACCCAGGCCGCATGCATGCCAGGCGAGCACGCTACCACTTGAGCCACATCCCCAGCCCTGAAAATATTATCCTTATTTGAAGTATTTTTTTGTTTCTAGATAATTATATGACTTTTTCTCGTTTGATTGATCTCCTAAGAAGATGTGGAAAACTTGAAGATGTTCCAAGGTTTTTTGTAATGGCTGAGAAACGTAACTCTAGAGCAAAACTAGAGCCAGGATTTCAGTACTGTAAAGGACTATATCTTTGGTAAGTCTACTGGCAAAATAAATTCTACATGGTAGTTTTTTTCTCATTGTAGATAAAGTAGAATGAGCTTTTTTGGTATTAAAGATACATTTTAAAATATGCTAATAGTTTTATTTACCAGACAAATACTCTGAATTTTATAGTCAGTGATTAAAATAAGATTTTGTTTTTAACATCTAATAAGGTTTACTGGAGAACCAAATGATGCCCTTCGACATTTTAATAAAGCTCGGAAAGATAGTGAATGGGGCCAAAATGCACTGTATAATATGATAGAAATCTGTTTGAATCCAGACAATGAAACTGTTGGAGGTGAAGTATTCGAAAATCTGGATGGAGACCTGGGGTGAGTAGTGTTTGACACATTATCTTTTGACAACTTCTTTTTAACAGTTATTGTAGATAATAAGCAGAAATACTTTATAAAATAGAGCTAAAACCTAGGATAGCACTAAGGAAAGGTCAGATGAATAAATCATAGTTAAAATGACAATTTTAATGGAACAGAAAGGAAGTGAAAGGCTTCCTAAATCATAATAGACATGTTGTAAACAGAAAGGAAGTACCAGGCTTCCTAAATCAGAATAGACATGTTATAAAGGCACTTCCCTAGTCATTCTATAGAAAATGAAAAAGATTGAATTTTACAATGATGGAAAATTGTCCACACAAGAAGAGTAAGTACCCAATAAATGGTAGTTTATTACTAAACCCTGTCCTTTACACTTTCTATGCATTATCTCATTTATTCCATAGAACACTATTATGAAACAATCTAGAATCAGCTTCTCTAGTGATATTTGGTATAATGGAGCAAGATTCAGACTGAGGACTACCTGGCCCAAAGCTCCTGCTATTAGTCACTAGGGTATACTTCTGAGAAATAGTGATATTTCTATCACACTATGTTTGTTGTTGCTTCTCTCAGAATTGGGCAAGGCCTTGGTGGGGAATATATAAGGAGGTAAAGACCATGTAAGGAGAGAATTCTATTTTTAGTAGCGTATAATTTACTTTGGATATAACACAATACCAAAATCATTCCATCTTCATCACAACTGACATCGGTAAAAATGGATACTAAGTATTGTAGGAGTTCATTGAAATTGTAGTAATACCTAAGTAGTCAAGTGAGGGTGTGTAGAGGAATAGGGAAAAAAATAGAACTGGACTTCCAAAATGTTCCGATGACAAATGTTAACATCTGGCTTAAAGAGAACATTGAAATTTTAAAGCAGGGAAATGACATGTTTGTTTTTTGTTTGTCTTGGAAGGTTGAAGGAGCATTCTTTTATGAAATGATAGGCTTCCCAAGTGGAGCTCTTCAGCAAGTAGATGAAAAATACAAAACTAGAACTCAGAGAGGTCAATGCTGGAGATAGAGATTTGGAAGGATGTATTGCACAGGGTGGCTAGTTGGAACTCCATGAATGTCTTCTTTGCAAGTAGGATATAGTAACAGATTAGAGAACTAAATTATGGACATGTTAACATTTAAGAAGTTTCAGGGAGGAAGGGAGGTCAGGAAAGGGCAAACAGTGCAGTGGGAAAAGAACCAAACCTGCACAGTATTATAGAAGTTTAAGTTAATTCATAAGTTAATTCTTAAGGAGAATAACTTTGAAAAAGGTATGCAGCAGTGTGAAATGTTGTAAGCAAGATAAAAGCCAAAGTCTTGAGGGAAAGACCAGGGATTGGACTTTGAGAGTTTGATTTCCTTTTTTGATTTATATATCAATATTTCCTTTCTTAAATTATATATGATATACACACATAAATATATCTCCTTTAATTACTGTATATATGCACACATACATATATGTGCCAGAAACTTGCCTTCAAATATTCAAATTGTTATTGAATATAAAATAACAACTTTTCAACACGTATAATTTCTGAGAGTCTGATAGTTAACATGGTAAGGATATAGAATAGACTTTAGATATCTGAAAAACTTAAATCTAAAATTTGCCTCCTTCTGAGACTTTTGATAAATCATTTCACTTTTTCGAAGTCTCAGTTTACCTGTAGATAAATGCATTCAGCATAGATTAAATGAAATCATATGGTACCAGGCCCCTTTCCCTCTCCCTTTCTTTAATTTCACTTACTGAGTAGGAAACACCATTTGATAATTATATGATTCCGCTTTTATCCTAGCTTAATATTAGGTGAAGTGAACATTTTCAATATGGATATTGTCTAATTGTCTAATTTTTTGTTTTCTAGAACATTTAATGTTTTTTTTTACCGAGGGGATATTAATTTTATTTTTAAAAATAAAATATAGATGATAGATGTGTATTACTTTGTATTAGAAGAGGTTGAGTGACATGCTTCACAAATAATTACTTGTAAATTATAAAAAGAGAAGCTAGTGTATCCTAAATCTCTTTCTAATTTCATTGAATTTTATAAGTGATGGACATAATCAATTTATTTTTAATTGTATTCAGTAATTCAACTGAGAAGCAAGAATCTGTGCAATTAGCAGTGAGAACAGCAGAAAAACTCCTTAAAGAACTAAAACCTCATACGGTACATGGGCATATACAACTTCGCATAATGGAAAACTATTGCCTGTTGGCTACCAAACAGAAATCTAATGTTGAGCAAGCATTAAATACTTTCACCAAAATAGCAGCATCTGAGGTTAGTAGTTTTCTTTTACAACTTTATATGTTATTATTTCTTAATAGTATAGAAATATGTGTTTGAATTGTTTATTTTTCTAAAGATTTTTCTTAATCAAACATAGTGTGCCTTTGATCCAGAAGAGACACTTAATTGCTTTGATATGTTATTGATATATTTATCACTACTGGATTATTGTAGTCTACAGAAAGGGAAGTCCTCCAAAGGGCATAAGTTAATTCTTTAAAAAATGGCTTATCTTCTGAATTTTCTGTGTTGCAGATGTCATGTGTGTTAACTTACAAAGTGAAAATAAACACCTAGCTGCCTTGCCATTTTGCCTTTTCACTTTATAATGGAATTTTCCAATTCTAGTTCTAAATGAGAACAATACTGACTGTTTATAATTAATTCATGCAAATCATAACATTAGTCTTTAGTAAGACTGAAGTAACCTCTTGCAATCTTTTTAGTATTATGTTAGTTTTATTAGATCAGATCAGAGTTTTCTTCTTTTTCATCCCACTCAACCCCATTTCCTTTTTAACTCTGATCTTGTATTCCCCACTCAGTACTACTAAGGAAGGAATTCTAGATACATACCTGACCAGCAGTTGGTCATACCTACTTCTAAGTATGTTCATAGGATTTTGTGTTTGATCTTCCACTTAGCAACGTGTAGGCCACCAAAAGCTCATAATTTTGTGTCTCTCAGAACATATATCAAATTTTGATGAGTTTTCTTATGGTTTAAAAGACACAGTGGTAGCAATAGACTGTATGAACCCCAAGAGTGATCCTTTCTCCCACCTTCAGGACCCTGGAGAAGATGGAGATGTCAAGGCTATGGGAGACGTACAATACCTGTTGTGGTTGGGTATATCTAGGAAGCAGCTTTAGGAACAAAAACGGCAAGGTAGCATCAGTAGCAATAATACCATACAGCAGAGCTCTTCTGCAGGCATTGAAGTAGTATTCTCAAGGATTGGGCTCTGTTGAATTGGCTTTTACAGCAAACAGATGAATTACTGAATGAAGGCAAATAGCATAATCATGTAAATCTACAAAAATCTGTAAGGATATGATAAAACACATTTTCTAGTAAAGTATCATAGCTACTGACTGTTGTGGAATGGTATTCTGTCATACAATAATGAGTTATTTTAAGGAAGTCCATTATTTCTACTATGAAGTTTAAGAGAGAGAAGCAAAAAACAATAAATGACATTACATCTGTTTTCTACACAGCCTATGCCAGTTTTCTGTGTTGATGAGACTGCATAATTTTTTATCATCTTTACCTGTGAGATTAGAAATTTACCAAATCTGTTTACTGACCATAATATCCAAATAATAATGATGGGTGATGAGCTGAAATTTCATAAACATTAGGCCTCATCTTGCATTTTTTCTTTTAATTCATAGGTTACATATTCAATATAATGAATATTCATCAAGCAGCCAATGGGTGCTAAGCATAGTGGGAATCACACATATAAATAATGTATGGTTCCTTTTTTCAAGTTTCTCTTAAATTACAGAAAATGAGACAAGCATACCAACTATAATTACTGAAATACAAAGCCAAATGTATTCTATCCTAGAGTTGCAAATAAGAGCACTGTCTGTAAGTGACAGTAGGAGAATTCAGTTACCCTTTTGTGGAGAAGGTATGATTTAAGGAACAGTTATAATTTGAAGAACCAGAAAAATATAGCATTTTCATATGCACAAATGGACTGAGGGAAATATGAGCAAAAGTGGGGAGGCAGAAAAGCATGAATGAAGTGTATTCAGAACACTGTGTGTCACTCAGAGGTATGTCACAGGAAGTCATGGAGGAAATGGGGGAAGATAAGTTAACCCAAGCTGAGCCATATCCACTTGCTTATATTGCATTTCCTTGAACCACAGAGCATGTTGGTCATAAGCAATTTGTGTTGCCCTCACTCAAATATTATCCTCTGAGTGGATTAAGACTGGAAGAGGGAAGCTGGCTAAAGTTTTAGGTTGTCTATACCAGAAAAAGACGTCATGGAGCTGAGTACAGTTCAGTGGTAGAGTACTTGCCCAGCACATGCAAGTCCCTGGGTTCAATCCTCAGTGCCAAAGGAAAACAAAACAAAAAAAGCCAAATCTCCTGGTCTAATGCGGGGAACAACTATGGTTTGCATTTAATCAAACTGTGAAGAACTGGCTCATTCTAATGTAGCTCAAGGCACGTGGTTTTGAAATCAGAGACTTACTTTAATTAAGTATTATGGGATATTTTTATGCATAAAAATGCATAGGGTCTTTTTGCAGGGCCCTTCTCAGACCATCTTAGGAACTGGCTGACAAATATATAACAGGTCTCCTTTTCTCCCTCTCCCAGCCCACCTGGATGAGTGGATTGAAGGTTAATGAAATTGACAATGTTCCACATGTCTTCAAAATCTACTACCAATTGCTTGGATTTAGCATTCAAATTAAACTGTTTTGCCATTCATTATCTGTGTCAGAATTCCTTATTGGAAATTCATTAATAAACATGGAATTACTGCCAAGAAAGTTTTATATTCCTATTGCTTTCATCAAGCCCTAATAAATTGCCCTTCTGTCTGCAATTAATTAAAAAAATAAATTTGACTGCCATCTACCACCAATGTTGGATATTGCAAGTTTTATCAATATAATGTAATTTTGCAGTGTTCCTTATTAGTTACCCAAATTTGCAGTCTTACAGGGAATATTTAGTATTGTCATGATATTATGATTTCTAATTAATTTGTAAATTTAAAGTTAAAACCTTACCTTTTCTAAAACGTATCATAATCCCTCTGCTGAAATTTAAGAAGCACCCTCCTACTGGAAGCAGAGGCACATGGCTATAATCCTAGCGGCTGGTAAAGCTGAAACTGGAGGATCACATGTTCAAAGTCAGCCTCAGCAATTTAGCAAGGCTCTGGGTAATTTATCGAGACCCTGTGTCAAAATTAAAATACAAAAGGGCTGGGAATGTGGTTCTTGGTTAGGAGCCCCTGGCTTCTATCCCTAGATCCCTACAACCAAAAAAAGAAAGAGAGAGAGAGGGAGGGAGGAAGAAGGAAATAAATTGAAGCAGGAAGGAAGGAAGGAGAGGGAGGGAGGGAGGGAAGGAGAGAGGAAGGAAGGAACTTAATTGAAACACCCCTCCCTTAATCAGGAATGTAAACATTATTGTTTATCTAAATTAGCTTTTTATATAGCTATCTTCTGGCCTCCATTTTAAGCATTTCTTACTAACCTTTTGGATTCACAGAGTGACATTTTCTGACTTTGAAATCAATCAAATAAACTATTGTGCTATACAGTCCTTATCAAAATCCTACTTTAAGACATCAGCTTATTTCATACCATTTCCAAGTGATTAATCAATTGCACCCTTTATTTGTAGCATTTAATTGGTCAAACTTTATTGGGGCAAGATGGGTGTTTCTTAATACAAGAAAGAAGGGAAAAAGTAATAGAAGTCAAGATAGATAAACTATCGTTTATATGTAAGTCTTTTTCTTATCCCTGTTTGATAAGTTAAAGAACTAAGGAGGTAAATGTTAAATCTGAAATAAAAACTGCTCAGTGAATATTATATTTCAAAGGTTTTCTTTTTCTGTTTCAATACAAAACCAAAATAGCTAGTTGATTCCATTAAAAATCAATTCAAACTGATTGCTGGAATTATGAGGTTTTGGCATCTGCATAGACACTGAATTATTTCCACCATACAGTGCCTGATCAAGTTTTTTCCTAGTAGCTTGAGATTACTTGATGTATTAAATAGTAATGATAATCACAGTTATCTGGGATGGATCCAGGTAGAGTCTACAGGCCAGCTCTGTATAGCATTTTCTGCTTTCTATATGTTTTTCCTTTTAAAAAAAAAAAAAGGATATTTATGTTGTGTGTCTAGCAGTCTAATGTTTTGTTTTCTTACAGAAGGATAATCTTCCAGCACTTTTGGGAATGGCAACAGCTCATATGATCTTGAAACAGATTCCGAAAGCTAGAAACCAGCTGAAGCGGATTGCAAAAATGACTTGGAATCCTATTGATGCTGATGATTTTGAGAAAAGTTGGCTGTTGCTTGCTGATATTTATATTCAGTCAGCAAAATATGACATGGCAGAAGAACTATTAAAACGGTGCCTACATCACAATAAAGTAGGTGTTAAAACAGTGAAAAATAATTATTCACCTTTGTTGTGCATTATAGTGTTCGTCCATTTCTTGTGATTCTCGAGTATTTTTTGAATACTGTATGTTGATTGTTACCACAGTCAGGAAATAAACATTAATAATATGAAAGAAGCCATTTGCCCTTGAAAAGTAAAAGAGAAAAAAGAGATTTATGCAGCTTCACATTTCAGCTGTGGTGATGCCCTACTTACACAAAATGTTTTTGGAATGTCAAGCATTTTCCTGTGATTACCAATCTCATCCAAGAACTAATGAAAATTGCAGAACATTAATTGTGGGCGTATGTCCCTCCTATTAAGAAATACTCTTGATGAATTTACTGCAGCTGCATGTCATTTCCACAGTATTAGAATCCACTATGCATAATATGTAGTGGGGGAAAGTCTTGTCACCTTTTGATTCAATTAAATAAAAAGTCCTTATCTTTAGGTACAAAATTGAAAATCTCAAGTCTGTATGAACTTCTCCATGAATATTTTGAAGTTTAATCACACAGAAAAGATGAGATGTCTTATTATGACAGTTTTATAAAGTTTAGATTTATGTTATTTGCTGAAAAACAATTGAACTTGGCCTAGAAATTTAAGAATATTTATCTTCACAAATTTATACCAATTTCTTCAAAATTTTAATCACCATAAATTTGTTCTCTTGAAACAAATGAAGTTATGAAATGGATCATTTGTTTTTCATAGAGGAATTGTGATTACCTAGCACTGGTAAGATATTTTCTTAGGAACTTAAAAACCTAAAAAAAAAAACTACCCATTTATCAACCTTTAAACAATTCTAAATAATCGTTTACACCAATTTTAAGTTAAATTGGCCTTGAAAACAGAGAATACTCGTTAATAAGCTTTAAAAATCTAAAGTACACAAGAGTTGAAGCTCACATGCTTAGTTTAGATTTAAGCAAGATTGTATGGGAATTAAGGTTTTCTCTTCAGATAAATTTATTCGCTGGAACACTACCAATAATAACTTACAAAACTGAATATGATAATTGCTTTAGAAACTTTGTTTAGCCATGCTGATTAGGCATGAGTATATTTGAATCATGAATTCAGTAACTAAAGCTTAGGAACCTTGGATCACATAATTAAAAAATGGAAGTCATCCAGGTATGGGGCAGGAAATGTACAAAATAAAACTAGATCGTCTTGTTATGCCAGATGGTAAGAAATCTATCAAGGTTGATGTCAGGGACTTAGAAACCAAGTCAAAGACATGCCCAGGAACCAAAGGTGGGTGCTGTAAGTACCAATAGGAATGCTTACTGCAGTGGATTGAAACATCAAATATACCATGCCTTCATAAAAATTAGAAAAAAAATATTGTTAGGTATCACTGAAGTAAACTAATAAACTATTGTCTCTAAACCTGGCAGGGAAAGATATAAGTATTAATCTTATGTTCTTTGCACTAAATAAATAAAATTTAAATATATATATATATATATAATCTGTATAAATCATTAGGCTACCAAATAGTAGATAAGGAGACATTTCTCATTATAGACATTTTCCAGTTAATAAATGAAGAAGACTGATAGAATATCACCATTTTCAACCATGATGCATTTATGAATAGTTAATATCACAAAAAAGAGGAAGAATCAGACATTCTGTGTCTCAGGATTAACGAATACAACATTTATGATAGGATTGGGATGAGATAAGAAAAATAGTATTAAAGATAACTAATAATTCTATGCAGTTTTTAAAAGCAAATAAATAATCAAAATATTAAAATGTCAAATGGACAGAATTTGACAGGACTATGCCAAGCTACAGTGGATTCTGAATCAAAAGAGAAAGATTATATCCTTATTATCATAGTTTTATATATATTCTTAATGGACTAGGGCTTTAATAAAAATATTGATGAAATTTCTATTATTAAAGTCAAGAAATTAAAATTATAATAATTTCATTTGATATATAAATATTTGAATATAAAATATTCAAACCAAATCTTTGGATCTCATTACAATTTCCAGGGAATGTCAATGACATAGACTCATAACACCTCAAGAATGCACTCAACTTAATCTGAGTTAAGAGGAACTTCAGGGTAAAGTATTCTTGTTAGTGTGTACTAATATTTAATCAAAAGAAGAGAGCAGAAAGAGACAGGCAGCAAAAGACATACAGATTAAAAAAAAAGAATTAGGGGACATTTCACCTAGTCTCAGTATGTGAGCCTTCTATGAATCATTTTAAGAAACTACAAATTGTTTTAAAAATTATATCGAGACAGTTTGCAATTTGAATACTGACTAGTTCTGTGGTAATTAAGGAGTTGCTACTTTAATCATCATGTGCCATGACATATGGTTATGTTAAAGAAAGTCTTTATTTTATAGAAAGGCATACTAACATGTGTTGATGAAATAATATCTGAGGGGGTTTTTCCTGATAATATAGAAGCACAAGTGTGTGGGATACAGGTGAGACAATATTAGTCACGTCAGTTTTTCAAAGTAAGTTATAGGTTCATGGAGTTCAATATACTCTTATTTCTGCATTTATATGTATTCAAATTATTTATTATGAATAATGTACATGTATATTCATAAAATACACATACCCTGATATATTTTTCTGAATTTGTTTTTAAAATTCTCATTCTGAAAGATGTGGGATGGGGATTTGGCATCCCCATTATTTAATTGCATAGTTGCGGCTGAAAGTCTTGTTTTATGTACCATTTAAATGGGTTAATATGATTGATCTCTACACTCATAAACATCTCATGAAATCTTAGTTGTTTCAGGTTTAATCTATTAATGTATCTTTCATTTTTCTTTAGTCTTGCTGCAAAGCTTATGAATACATGGGATATATTATGGAAAAAGAGCAAGGATATACAGATGCTGCCTTAAACTATGAGATTGCATGGAAACGTGGCAATCAGACAAATCCAGCAGTAGGTGAGTTTACAAAATAGGCACTAGATTTTCATTGGAAAACTCCTTTATTTATAAACCTTCATTTAAGTACAATGGAGGTTTTTTGTTTGTTTGTTTGTTTTGTTTTGTTTTTCAGAACAAAATATACCAAGAGCCAACTTTCATTGTCAACCTTTCTGAGAATATATTCTGTATTCATAATAAATTATTATCTTCAGATAACTAGTTAAGTAGAATTTCTTGAGGTCCAAACTTGTACTTAGTCATCATAGAGGACATCTAGTCTAATTTTACCCTTTTCTCTTCTTTAACTCTCTGCTATTTTGAAAACAGTAATGCTGTCCCCCCCAAAAAAAGTGTCCCATTATCAATCGGTTAGGCAAACATTGCATTTAATCAAGTCACCCAAGTTTCTTGACTATAGTTATTCTCAAAGCCTTAAAGCATGCATGTGCATTGTAACAGATATCACAGAAATGCCATATTTCCCACAGTTATTTGACCATAAGTTGTTGCTTTTCTTCTGAGAAACATCATTTAGCTCCAGCATTTGTACGGTGTTTATTTGAGGAATGATAGTCTACTATGGGAAATATCTGAAATATACTTAGTGACTAACCTAATCCTGCATTGTGAGGGAGCTTAGCCCATGCTGTCCTTTTTGTTCTTAGTGACCTAGAATATGTTTCATTCAAATTGCCCAGATCTATTCTCTGGAACAATCCGTAATCCTTTCCCTCTAACCTGTAACAACCCTTTAGTTGGAACCTTCATCATGTCTCTCTTAAAGCTCCTCTCCAAACCATGATCAGTTACTTGTCCACTGACTTGATTTTAAGTCTTACCTTACTCGTTTCTGTCCTTTCAAAGCTCTAAAATAATATTACCAGATTATTCTTTGAAACACTTGTGAAATTTTATTATTTATTTAAAACAAGAAAAAGGAGAAGGAGAAGGAGAGGAGGGTTGAAGAAGGAGAGGAGGGGGACGAGGAGGAGGAGGACAACTGAGATGTAGAGGATGGGTTGTGGAAAATGCTGTTTGATTTGTACATACCCCTCTGACTTATTGTGTCATAAATGAATTTGTTCTCAAATCTAATTTTTCTAGTTGTGGTATGGTGAAGGTATGTTTTTCTTCTGATTAGGCATTTTCTAGCTGCTAATTCAACCCAACATGGCATCAGTGTTTTGGGCAGCCATGTTGCAGTGTCTAATTTGTGGTCTTATCATCTTCACACAAACTGCCATTCGTTCAGGACTTCCTTCACTTTGTATTTTTTCTGAGGTCTGGTCTTTTTATTAGATTTGCATAAAGCATAGAAACTAATGATTTTTACAGTATTTTTTGTTCCCAGATAATATGTATCTTACGAAATAGTTTGCAAAATGAGAACTTTTTAAATATCCTTAAAACTTATGTAATTTTGACATTTTATTCAACAGAGGGACTACATCTAGCAGTTTAATTATTTATCTAATTCTGTTCTTGGAAAGATGCAGTAAATACAGAGAATCCAACTCACTATCTTTTTCACTGCATTGTGTTTTGTGGACGATTTTTATTAGTTCTTCCAGCTTTGCTTTAGTGTGTTTTCTCATAAACTCTCAATTTATTCTTTAGGTTCTTCCTTATGATTGGTATTGCTTTCAGTACTCCAAACACCTGTTCATATGAACAATGTATTTCACTTTTTCAGTTATCAAGAAACCTTTAAAATCTTGTTCATCCTCTTTCCATAGATTTCAGAATTGATTGTTATTACTGTGAAAGACAACAACAAAATGAATAGGATCTGTGTGGTTGTAGTAATCACACAAAGAGAGAGAGAGAGACAGACTGAGAAAGAGAGAAAGGGGAAATATTATATATTGTATTTTATATACACATATTTGTATAAAATGTTATGCATCTTATATTAACATATACAATAAGAACATTTTTTAAAAGGGAAAAGAAAGAGGACACAAGGAACTGAGAGATGCTCAACTATGTTGTTTTCTGTGCTCTTCTTTTCTCCAGATGTCACATAGTTGAGTTCTTATGTATTTGACAGGTGTAATGCAGCTGCAGTGTATATCTTCCTTGTTCCTTGTTCTTTCTAATCCTTTATTTCCTGAAATGTTTTTGCACAAGATGATCTATCAAGTTTCTTCCAACATTAAGATTCTGTAATTATAATTTAGTGCTTCCACAGGAAAAAAATGTTAATATTTATGTGGTACTTTAAAAATATTAAGTATTTTATAATAAGTGTACCAGTTGATTTTTAAAATTATTCTAAGAGAAGGAGGAGTTGTTTTCCCCATTTTATGGATGAGGAAACTTGAAACTGACAGCTCAAGCAACTTGCCTAAAGCTAGTCAGAAGCCACAAACTAAAACTTAAATTACCATGTAAATGATGGTTGGTATGACATCTTAAATTGATTTCCTTTTAAATGTCACTATGTATTAGTTCATTTTAGGATTATTTGATAACTTTGAGTTTACTTCTTTGAAACTTCTTGTTTTCATATGTGGCAGTATTGTGTGTATGGGGGGTCGGTGTATGTATGAATTTAAGATATTTACATGACATATTGAATTTTAGTTCATTCCTATTTCTTTTTACAACTGTATGATTATATTAACCAGGAATTCTTTTCAAATGTTTGTTTGAAATTTTATAAATTATATTGATATTTTTGTTAAGAGACATGAGCAGTATTTATATTTCCTACTTCGTTTCAAAGATGTAAAGTGATATATTTATGATTACTTATTATTTTACAGTGTTTTTTATCTTACCTACCAAGTACACAGCTACTGTTAGTTATCCTCTCATTAGTTTTCTTATTTTTATAGCATTTTTACAGAACAGCAACAATCATTTAAGAATGCCTTAAAGCTTTCTACTAATTTGTCCACAGTAAAAGACAAACATTTTTTTCTTTTTTCTCCAGAATTTTTTGTCAGTGCCTTGTAGTTGTAGTCCGGTGGAATGTGTTGTTACATATTTGTACATGCACACAACATAATTGGGTCAGTTTCATTCCTAAGTATCGGTGATTATAATAATTCTCACTAATCATTTATGTGGAACATTTGATGACTAACCCCCACTCCTCTGTATTGCTCACCAGCGTGGTTTTCTCACCATGTTCTCTGAGATTATTTGGCTTCTATGTGTCTTACCACTGTATTAACTGAAAGTGTTCTCGATTCCCAGCCTGCCTTCATTTATGCTTCATCCTTCAGATTTGAAACATCCCCTGGCACCTCTTCCTCCTTGGTTCAACTGCCTTATTATAACTCTTGACTTGTATCTTGACTTCATAACACTTATCTCAGTTTAGAAATTATTGATTTACTTATTTAAACAATGTAATTTCTCTTCTACTAGAACTTAAAATTCCTTACTCTAGGAGTGTTCAGTGAGTCTACACTATATAAATGAATAACTATGATAAGTTTCTGCTCTAACCTGAAATAAATAAGACTTTTCTAGTAAGGAATGGAAATACAACTTGTGGGATGTTGGTCTTCTCACCCCACAGTATATTCACTGTTGTCCATTTTTCTAGCTGTGCCTTCTTTTCTTCTTGCTCTTCTTTCATTTCACTCCCCCTTCTATCATTTTATCACTTCTCTGTAAGGTATTAAGTCACCCCTCCATCAGGACTTCTCAATTAAGTAAGCAAACAGAGAAGGAGGCACACACATACACAAAAAGTAATGCTAGCAATATTTATATCACTATGCTTTTTTTCTGTGTTTGTGTGTGCGTGTGTGTTTCTTAACAGGATACAAACTGGCATTTAATTATTTAAAAGCGAAAAGATATGTGGATGCAATTGACATATGTCACCAGGTAAACAAATTTAGATTTCTTGATTTTTTTTTTTTTAAGATTCAAAGCTTCCTACTTTTAGTGTGATCTCAAGATACACTAGAATGGAAGTAGAGGCAGGCTGGTGGAGCATACCTATAATCTCAGCACCTTGGGAAGCTGAGGCTGTAACTCAGTGGTTAATTGCCCCTGGGTTCATTCCCTAGTACAAAAAAAAATAAAAAGAAAAATAGAAAGAATAGAAATAGAGAATGTAGTCTTTTAGTTAAATGACTTATTAAATATATTTTGGAGAGATTCTCATTTAAAATTTAGAAAATAATAAAGATTACATGTGTTTTTAATTGGGTCTCAAATAATAAAATGTTTGTGTCAATTTAAAGACAGGCTAGTGGGAGAAACATTAAATGAAGCTGAAGTTGGAAGATATTTGAAGGTAGTATAGATTCTCTGGGTTCCTGTGAATGTGTCTAAATCTGTGTAGTAGAGAATTCAGATTTATAAACTAGGAATGATAGGTATGCTCTAAGTTAGAAGTTATATAATTACAGTTCTGTAATTCATTCCCTACTAAAATGACAAATACGCAAATTTCACTTTTAGAATTCCCAGAGTCCTTTGTACGTACATTGCCCCATTGATTTTCTATGTAAGCCATTTTATTAATATTGCAAACAGCTCCAAGAAAAGCTCCTTAGAAAAGGTCTTTTGTTTTTTAATTTTTGATGTCCCTTATCTGAAAGCTGTGTATCAGCATCATTTTAGTAGATACTTGGCCTTGAGGCTTGTGTTTAATTACTGAGCCTATCCTTCAGTGTTCCTCCCTCATTAGGGTTAAGGTTGTACATTAAAGTTATACATTGGAATCACTCATGGAGTTATCTTTTTTAAAACATTACTATCTCACCTGAGTATGGTAGTACAAATTTAATCCTTGCTACTCAGAAAGCTGAGGCAAGAAGATCTCAAGTTAAAGGCCAGCTTGGGCAAATTAAAAAAGTACTTTAAATCATGAGTACATAATTGTTTTCTGCAACTCGTCTATTAAAGAAGCAGTTATCTTTGTCTCAAAAAAAAAGATATTAAAAAGACTGGGATATGGGGCTGGGATTGTGGCTCAGAGGTAGAATTCACGACAAGCACACACGAGGCGCTGGGTTCAATCCTCAGCACCACATAAAAAAATAAAATAAAATAAAGATATGTGCCCACCTATAAGTAAAAAGTAAATATTTTTTAAAAAGACTAGGATATAGCTTAGTGGTGGAGCACCACTAAGTCAGTCCCTATCATAGGGGCAAAATTAGTATCTCCTCATTTTTTAGACTCAGCCTGGAAATCTGTATATTTCAAAATCACTCCAGGTAAATTTGACATGTGCTCCTGGTTAAAAATCACTCTCCAACAGTTTATCAAATACAATGAGTAGCTAAATTACCAAAGTACTTTAAATCATTGGTACATGATTGTTTTCTACAACTCATCTATTAAGGAAGCAGTTATTTTTGTTAAATTTTCACATGTGGTTTTCATATGTTCATATGTGATATTCATGTTTTCTCTTGTTCTCATCTATTAATGAGAACATCTATAAATGAGTCATCATATTACATCTAAGATGTCACCCTCCAAAAGTGTTGTAGTCACAGTATTAATACAATAAAATTTCAACTGTAAATGCTCCTTTATAGGAAGTTTTATAGCTCCTTAGTTCTCAATAGTCAATTACAAGTTCTTTTGCTTTTTTTCTTTTTACAGGTTCTTGAAGCATATCCATCTTATCCAAAAATCAGAAAGGATATTCTTGATAAGGCCCGCTCATCTTTAAGACCTTGAAAATAATAATTTTAGCTTACTTTGTTAAACAGGATATGAAGTAGCTCTAATTTTGAGTTCTTCCAGTTCAAAATAGGTTGAGCTAATGCTTTGGAACAGAAGCATACTTTTCTTTCTCCAGCAGAGGCTGCTGCTGTATGTAAATAGAAGCCTGTATCAACTTGCTATTTTCTAATGGAGAAGTTGAATGAGAACTGGTCTGTTTCATTCTCTTTTAATTAGGTGTGGATTTGGTAATTCTGTAGTATAGACTATAACTTGTTTCTATAAAAAATATTTTTTGTTAAACTCTAGTTAGTGTCCTGTATCTTTTCTAAGGAGTGTCAGTAATGGGAAGTGTATTTAAAATGCCTTGTTATCTGTTAAAAATTTTTTGTTATATTCCATATCTCAAAGGCTTGTAGATAATTTATGAAAAAAACAATGTGTATTTTAAATATATATTTTAATAAAGATTTTATAAATATATGGCTTACATTGTTCCTGGAACTCAAGATACACATTAAGTTTTGCAAAAGCAGGTTAAGCTCCCTATGAAGTTTGCACTGTTAAGGTTAAGATAGGAGAAAATGAGACTTTCTTAGAAAACCTTTTCCGGAAAAGTATAAAGAGTGAATTTCCCTCCCCTTTGTTGAGCATATGCTTCCTGCTCTCAGTACCATTGTGTTCTTAGGAACTAATCCATACCCTTCTAGCACTCTGTGGTTTTAGCCTAGAATACTAGGTCTTATTTCAGACCCTATGTCATACAGTAGAGGAAGGTAAAAACATGCTTTTGGTTAGCAGGAACTCAGGAAGCACACTGAAAGCAACTGTTTACCAAGCTGTGCCTGATAGCATTCCAGTACAGCAGTGAAATTTAACCTGACCATTATGAATTCAGTTCTTGGTATTATTTTTAATTCCTTGTCTATACCTTCTTCAATTCTTTAAAAATGCAGTAATCACACAATCTTTAGTTTTATTTGCACTGGCAATAAACACAGGCATTTAAAATCATTTGCTGCTTTTAAATGTCCCAAGTATATTTATTTCTAACTACATTCTTTTTTATTTCATTCTTGTCTCAATTTTCAGTGCCCATTTAATTTCAATTATATGTCACGAAATTAAACCATTCCTGTTTATTTTTTAAATTTTTATTTATTCATTTTTCAAAGATGGGATCTCACTATATCACTCTTCTGACCTTCCATTCTTAGGCTCAAATATCCTCCAAGTAGCTGGAACTACAGGTGCAGACTATTATGCCCACTTCATTCCTCTTTTTCGCCTACCTTTTGTTTTTGGCATTTTATAAAACTGTTTAATAAGAAGAACATTTATGAAACATTTCATATCTGCTAAAATAGTTTTACATGTCTTATTATGTTTGACTTTTATGATGCTAGGGTAAAGGCATTATTATCCTTGTTCTAAAGATTTAGAACTATGGAACATTATCTCTTTCTCTCTAATTCAAGAGAAAAATCATCTTTCAGCCTAAATGGATATTTTCTGTTTTTGCTCTGCCAGAGGTCAACCCTGGGGGGCTTCATCCATGCTAGGCAAGTGGTCTATCACTGAGCTAAACTGCAGTTGGACATTGTTAAGCATATCACTATGGACTGAATTTTGTGCCTGTCCAAATTCATGTGTTAAAGTGATGGTGTGAGAAGTTGCAACCATTGGGTGGTAATTAGTTCCTGAATGTGGAGCCATCATGATTGAGATTAGTGCCTTTATAAAAGAGACCCCAGAGAGATTTTAGCTCTTTTTTCACCATCTGAAGATACAAGAAATCAGCCATATGCAATGCAGAAAAGGGCCCTTACCAGACTCTGACTCTGCTGAGACTCTGATCTCAAACACCCAACCCTCAGAACTGTGAGCAGTCAAATTCTGTTAATAGGTCACCCAGCATATGGGATTTTGTTACAACAGCCATTGATGACTAGGGCAGAAATAATATGTAACAGAATACCTCTGGTAGTTCTAGTGAACTTGCCTCATTGAAGCTAGACTCATGGAAATTGGTTAGAGAAAGTGGAACATCTATTCTTCCAGCAAAAAATTCCCAAATCAGTTTGGTTATCTGTAAAGTGTAAAATGAGAGTTTTGTTTTATTTCTTAAGCCTCCTTTTCACTTCCTTTTTCTTTATTTTAATTTTACCCCTACCATTTGTTAGATCCTATTCTAGGGACTTTTTTTTTTCTTTGTGCCTGAATTCTCACTCAACTCTCCAGAGAAATAGTATTCTTACTGTTCAGGTGAGGGGTCAGGACACATGACTAAACCAGTCAGAGTCACTCCAGGTGAACTGGGCTGGCACAAAATAATGACATCAGACAGAGAAATACCTTTTTCTTTGGGTTCTGTGACAGCTCCTCTGACCCAGCTCCCACAGAAGAGACAGGGCAGGCAAGAAAGAGAAAGAATACGCCTCAAACCTGGTTTTATTGGGGAGAAGTAATTCTAATGAGACAAGGGGTCAGGTTTCAGGGGGTGTAGTCTAGTTTCCTGATATCTTGCAGGTGAGCAGGTTGACTGACATCTTGGAAGGCTACACCCATCTCATTTGCTGCGTAATCATCAAAGGCAGAGCAGGCAAAACAGACAGAGCTGCTTCATCAGTCCAGTCCACTTTGTGTGCTCAGAATGTTCACAGCTCACACACACAGCCCAGGGCTGGCTTGCCACATCTCCACATTCCCATAGCTCAAAACTAGGGGGCGCTCAGCTCCTGTGTGGAGTCTTGGATTAAATGAAGTGCCTAAGGTCACAGAAAAAAAGTGTAAGAATCCGGATTCCATCATGTCGCAACCAGATTCGAAGCCCATGCCTATTTAGTATATTTTGATGCCTTCCATAGTTAAGAGAGAATATATCTGTAAGAAAAAATTACCTTGTTTCTATCAGGTTAGCAGATGAAACTAAGTGTTTTATCAGGGAAATTGCTAAATAATGAGGAACAAGATAAGCTAAATAGAATGAATAGTCTTACACATTTAGAATTGAGCAAAGAGAATTACAATTGCTAAGCAGTGTAGTGTAGCATTTGAGAACATAGATGTGAAGCCAGACCAGTCTGAATCTGAATTGTCACTCAACCACTTAGATGTTTCCTCTTTCTTTAGTTACATAAACTCTCTGAACCTCCAGTTTTTCATCCATAAAAAAGCATATAAGTATTAATAGCTTGCCTCAGGTTATAAGGATTAAATGAGAGAATATATAAAATTTTATATCTAAATATATAAAATCTAAAGAAGCTTGTCATACATATATTCATAATTTTTTCCTCAACTTTTTAGTTAAAAAATTGTAACATCAAGTTTTTCACTAGTTTTGGTGAACAATCAACATAAAAGAAGTGGCCAGATGTATTAAAATTTAATAGATCGCTACCTAGTTATTAAAAAGAGTTTTCAAAGATTTATCAAACTTTTTCAAAGGTTGTTGACTGCTCAAATTCTTGAAAAATACATGAAAATGCAGAAAATATAATCATCCAAATAAATGATCAATTTGCCAAAAAATAGATAGATGTATACATAAGACAAACACATACATACACTAAATGAAACTAATCCAGTTGCTAACCTATAGTTACATTTGAGTGATGAAATATCAGAGAATTTTTATTTCTCTGCCTTTATTAAAAGTAACTGCAATGAATATATATATATTTTATACTACAATTATATATATATTTATTTTTTTAGAGGGCAGTCTTACTAAACTTGTGTTTTGCTATTTAAACCTATTTTGCTTAGCAAAGACAGGAAGAAAAAATTATAGCTAAACAAAAGCTGATACTCTGTCAACTCAATATATTTTTGACTTGTTCGTATAAGATGTAATTCTAATTTACTTTAATTGCCAGAGATCAGGAGGTAGAAGATAGACAAAGAATGTCTAAAACTGACAATAGAAGTGGTAACAGTAGGAATAATAAGAGCACAGAAATTCCTAGGGGGGTTATACAAAGAATGCAAAAAGAAACCGAGTTTTAATAATAATCCTACCAAATTTAATAAACTAGAAGCCAGT
The DNA here is from genome assembly GCF_052094955.1 of Ictidomys tridecemlineatus. Lineage (NCBI taxonomy): Eukaryota > Metazoa > Chordata > Mammalia > Rodentia > Sciuridae > Ictidomys > Ictidomys tridecemlineatus. The sequence continues at coordinate 135,160,628 of NC_135483.1, read as the reverse complement.
GGAAATAATCAAAATCAAACAGGGCTACAGTGTGTGGTTGTGCAGTGTGTATACTACACAGAGTGACCCTCCACAGGGGACAATGCATGGAGGCTGAAATCCCTCAAGTCTTGCACCCTGTCTCTGCATTCCCTTGGAGGAATAGAACCCCTTTTTAAATTTGAACAAAGCTTTCTGGTAGGTCAGCTCTGTGGATGGAAGATGAGGAAAAAGAAATGGAACAGAAAATTTTCAGATACAAGACTCAGGGTACCAAGTTCAGAGGATTATGAGAAGTTTTTGTGTTTGAGATGAGAGCTACTTGAGCATCTCGGTTTATTAAAGGGAAAAGGGTACAAGAAGGAGGAAGAAAGTAATGGAATCTAGGGGACATTTGAAAGAATTAGAGTTCAGAGGAATGTATGATTTTTGTAAGGGGAGTGAAGGAACAAAATAACTTCAAAAAGAGGTGCTGTAGGCATTGTGGGCACACTTATAATCCCAGCGGCTCAGGAGGCTGAGACAGGAAGATCACAGGTTCAAAGCCAGCCTCAGCAACTTAGTGAAGCTGTAAGCAACCTAGTAAGACTCTGTCTCAAAATAAAAATTAAAATGGGCTGTGGATGTGGCTCAGTGGTTAAGCGCCCTTGGGGTCAGTCACTTGTACCAGGAAGAAAAAAATAAATAAATAAAGCACTGCATATGATTGTGGCCCCAGGAGCTCTTATGCTAATTGGCTCAAATAACTTTACAATAAGTGAAATAGACTTTGACCTAAGGGCAGTTCTACTCTCCCACATATGCCTAAAGTCTTAGGCCTCTGTTTTCTTTGGACTCAAAATATTTTTCACTTATTTCCAGGTTCCTGGTTGTGGTTGCTGGAAGTCGGCCTGCCAGATTAGAGAGGGGTTACTATAACATAATAAATGTCATAGTTATGAGCAAAAATCTACTATCCACCTTTTAATACTTTTTTTAAGAACCAGATGTTTTCAAGAAAAACGCTTCCTTCTATAATCTGCCTTACAGTGCACATCAATGAATCTGGCACAATGCCCGAAAAAGCAATTTGATCCCATAAATGAGGAGAGCTGAGTAATGAGCAGGTTCTAAATGTCTTCCTTCCGAGTGGTACAACCTTAGAATAGATGGCAATCTTTAAACCAGGCTGTTTTCAAAGAATACGTATGTTATTTTTATCTTTCTTCAAACAAATTCTTTTGGCAATGTAGAAGAAACTCTGTTTTTAAGAAAACATAAGGATATTTTAAGAAGGTAATTACTACTTCCGTTTCCACCAAAAGCAGCCTAGTTTTATTTTTCATGGGTAAATGATATAAGAACCTTAAAAAACACTTGAAGTATGAACAGTGCTCTGAAGTGTTCAGTAGCATGTTTACCTCTAATGAGGTGTGGGGCAAAAGATCCTGTCTCACACTTGAGATACAGCTTTCTTCCAAAGATACTCCAGGCTTGCACCAAACAGCTATGAAATTTCATAAATATTCTCTTTATACAGTTTAAATACTTGAAACTGCTCTGGGTATAAATGAGAATTCTTCCTTGACATAGTTTCTTGAAAATGTCTCAATCCAGTGTTTTCTTCTGACTTAAGTCACAGATTGTAGAGGAGGGGAGTTTTAGGAGTTGGGAAGAGTCTAAAATATTGAGAAAAACCAACAAATTTAAAATGATTGAATATATACCATACAAAGAGGCAAGGGGAAGAAATGGAACAAACAAGATGCATTTGGATCCTGATGTCACTTCTCTGCCATAAACACACATATCTACATCCTCATATAAAGTGTAGTGTCTGTACATGTTGAGTTGCTGTGGTTGTCAGAAATTTCTTAAAATACCAAATATTCTTTAGAATTCTAGTTCAAATAAAAATTATTTTTTCATAAAAAGACAAATTTTGTTTTTTGAGAAACTTCTTATTTGGAGATCATTTCAAACTTAAATTTTCATGAATATGAAGAGTACAAAGAGTGTTCTTACATATACATATTTACCTAGCTACCTCATAAGTATTGCTAATTTTACCTTTTTGTGTGAGTACAAACTTTAATATATACATTTACACGCACACACTCATATACATGAACAGTAACATCTTTTCTATATTCTGAGAGTAAGTTGCATACACCATACACATCCCTGTACCCATAAATACTTCAGTGTTGTGTATTTTCTGAGAACATAGATACATTCCTATAGGACTGTAGTGCAGTTATCAGCTCCAGTAAACTTAACGTGGATTTAGTACTTTACCATTTGCCACCAATTGACCCAATGGTGTCTTTTTTCTTCCAGTTAGGATTCACTCTGTATTTGCTTGTCACGTGTCTTTAGCACGTAGTTTAATGCTTTAGTTTAAACTACAGCATTTCCACAGCTTTTTTTTTTTTTTTTTGGTCTTTTATAACATACACATTTTGGAAGAACATGGCCCTCCACACGTCCTCAACATTTTTAGCAGAAAGGTCTTCACCTGAGGTTTGTTTGATAGCTCATCCTGATGGAATTGGGATAAGCATTCCTGGACACAGTGTATAAGAGATGTATCCTCAGGTCATCACATCTGGAAACGTGTGTCTGTCCCCATTTGTGAATTAGTGTTGATTACTCAAATTTCTCCACTGCATAGTTATTATTTCCCCCTTGAAACTAATAATCATTCTCTAAGAAGGTAATCTTAGATCATACAAATATCCTGTTCCTTTTCCAAAATTTCTCCTACATTTATTGTGGTTCTTCCTGATGCTAAAGATGGTTATAAAGTATGGATATCTGACCTTAGCCCTTTCTCTACCTGTACCCAACAGTCAACATTCAGCTTTCTTACCATAAGCACAAGTCCCTCTCTTGCTTATTTATCATGTTTACTTTTTAAATATATTTATTATTTAATAGAATTTAGGATCATGAATTCCTACTTTTTTCAATGGTTTATAATTCAATTACTTTGGTGCTCAAATTGATTCTAATTTGACAGGCAGGACGGAAGGCCTTCAAGCTGGCTCCTGTATCTTTGTGACATGCCCCCATCAATCATTTTTTTGAGTACTTCCTTAGTTTGTAGCATAAGATATCCCAGGCTTAACTTCTAATTACCCTGCCCCCAAATTGAAACAAGCTATTTCTCCAAACAACCCTGATTCCCTTTATTGAAGAATGGTATTAGAGAGAAAGATCTGAATGCTAAGTTTGCTCACTGATACCAAAGTGTAATTTCTTCTAGGCCTTTTGAGCAGGTAAAAAACATGCATACACCCATTCATATGTGCGTACATACATTCTTACACACAACATATAAGTTTGAACACAATGTATGTTTTATAAGTCACAAAATTACATCAGTTCCTCCAGATTCCAATTCATTCCTACAGGTGTTGTTCTTGCTTTTCCCCAGTTTTTGTTTGACCCTTCTTCACTTTGAAACTCCAGATCCTAACAACCTCGAGATATAAGCCACCTAAAATAGTTTCAAAATTGCTCCATCCAAGCATCCATAACAAAAAGCAAACCTATAAATTGAAGTTGAGGATTTATTTGCAGTCCCCCCTCTCACACTACCAATAATTTTGCTTAATTTTTAATGTGGATAAATCCAACAGCCTATCTTAAAACATTGTCACAACCATTTCCCAGTGGCCTGAAGTATTTTAAAAATCCACACTAAATAATTTATTGCTGATAAGAGTGTATGCTGTGCTCCATACACCAGCTTTACAGTTTCCTTCTAGATATTCATCTACTTGCAAAATAAATGTCATCCCTTCCCACGCCAACCAGTATCATATTAATGATGGGGTGGCAGGAAGGAGAGTAGGAGATTCTGGAGCTTAAACAAACCACCATGTGGTGAGGAATGAGAGTTGAGCATTTCTGTTAAAAAATGTGTAATACAGCTACATTATTACAAACCATTTTATTTTTGGCCATATTTTCAGACCCTTTTGCTCTGATCATTTACATGGCAGATATAGGTATCTCTAAAAGAATACTGAGGAAAAATTTTCTTCCTATATTATTCAAAATGCAAGTTTCTGGTTTATAATGACAAATACTACTTTTTTCTTTAAACCTACCCTTTCAAAATGCTGTCTTTTTTCAATGAGAGAATCCTGCATGAAAAAAGATTTACTTCTCTATTTTTTATTTTTGTATTTACATCTTATATCTATTTTCTTGAGTCCTACAGCTTCGTAAAAGGGTTTTGAATAGCAGAGCTGCAGAGATGATGGGGAGGTCAGCTATGTTAATTTCAAAGCTCCCCCAGACTTCGGTGTGAGGTTGCCTAGCAACCCATCTCTCAGGCCTCCTTTGTGGATGAGAGAAGAGAAAGCAATTCTTCTATACACTCTCAAGCTGAGACGGTTTTATAAAGTGAAAAACCTTTTGCAAAGGGCCTAACACAACCCCTGTTTCTCCTCTCCTGCCCAGTTTGTGCACTTCACACATGATGAGAGGAAATATTCCAGCCTTTGATGCCTTCGCTGTGATACAGATATGAAATGGATCTAGGCACGATGTGGTTGAACGGTGGATGTGACCTGTATCCTTATGTTAAATTGAGACACATTAATTAAACTGCTTGTCTTCCCTTTTCTCTTATATGAAAGCGTACTTTCCCCCTCAAGTTCTAAAAGCCAGTTATGTTAAATGAAACTGCAACTGCCTGCTGAGCATCAGTTGCCATAGTGACGTGAGCCACGAGTGGTGTTTTTCTCCTTAGGCACAGGACGGCTGAAATGTGTTCAACTAGGGGACCCAAGCAGCATGCTGACTAGAAATCAGGCATCCAGGAAGAACCTGCTCAATGCCTTTCTCTCCACACTAACTTGAAAAAAATAACCCCTCTGCTATTCCCTGAAAGCTATTACCTTTGGAGAACTGAACTTCAGTGGGTGGCAGAAGTGCCCTACCTGAGACACAGAGGAGAAAGGAGAGCAATGATACGTACCACCTGAGAGATCTAGAGCATAGTACAAGAAAGATACGCTGCCCTTTCAGACACCATTGAAATCACGAAGTGAAAGGAACAGCTAGAAATTCATGTTGTGAAATACATACGAATTTTGAACCATTTATAATCTTCTATCATTATTTTGTAGGCAGACAATGCTATTCAGGAGAACATTATGTTCTGATAAATATTATTTTAGTGAAGGACCTTTCAAAGTTAGAACAGGTGTAAGACTAAATGTTCTGTGCTCTTCTTACTTGCCTCTAATTTGGGTTGAGAAAAGAAAGGCCATAGAGCATAGTGGTCTTTGAGTCTTAGATTTCATCCTGTCACTTAACAGTGTGCTTTGGGGCAAATTCTTTGTATTTTTTAAGGCTCAGTTTCCTACTGTTGAAAAATGGGACTAAAAAGGATGTTAACTGCACCGTTAAAAAATATATATATGTCAAGTGACTCAACCCAGATAGCTGCTACTGTGAATTTGTCTTAATAGATCACCCAGTGCTTACTGAGCACCCAGTAAATGCCTCTCATTGTGCTTAATTTGGGAGCAATATTGAATTCCCATCCAGAAAAAGGGCAACCAAATGTGGGGACCATTACTGCAGGTTTTCCACCTTTCTCACATTTCCATTTGGGATGTTTTACTCACCAGTGTTCAGTGCCTATTGTCATGGTACTCCTTAGCGTCTACCTCCAGGGCCAGTTCACAGAGAAAAGTCTCACTGCACTTTTCCAGCTAAGTTTTGCTTTCCTACCCAAAGTAGTGATACCAATAACCTCATCAGAGTATTTATCTAACTGGATATCTTGCCTCTATGCAGTTAGTTAAAATAATGTGCAACCGCTTCTGAATGCAGTTCCCAAAGGAGCTTCCCAAAATATCAGCAATGGTACAAAATGGAATATATACCATTTTCCAAAATGCTTTTCCTAGGTACGCCTATCTGGCAACAGTATACTTTCTGGTGATTTTCAATTTACCATTGACATAAATACAAGAAAGCATATACCTCTTAAAATTTTAGATGGTTGACATTTTGGAGGTGAAGGTACTGGTGATTGAACCCAGGGGTGCTCTACCACTGATCTACATCCCCAGACTTTTCTGTTTCATTTTGTGACAGAGTCTTGCTAAGTAGCTGAGACTGGCTTTGAGCTTGTGATCCTCCTGCTTCAGCCTTTTGAGTTGCTGGGATTACAGGTGTGTGCCACTGCACCCAGCAGACCATGGACTTTAATCCCTTCATTTTAGAGATAAGAAATAAAGAACTGAGCCGAACGCAGTGGCACACGCCTGTAATCCCAGCAGCTCTGGAAGCTGAGGTAGGAGGACCACGAGTTCAAAGCCAGCCTTTGCAAAAGTGAGCACTAAGCAACTCAGTGAGATCCTGTCTCTAAATAAAATACAAAGTAGGGCTGGGGATGTGACTCAGTGGGTCTAGTCCTGCTGAATTCAATTCCTGGTACCAGAAAAATAAAAAGAAAGGGAAAAAAGCTGAGGGACAAAGATTAAGTTGCTCCACTTATTTGTATATATGTTTTTATATAGACATACATCTGTGTATGTAAACCATATTATATACATATACAATGGTATGCTTTAGATATAGTTTAAGACTTTTCTGAAGAGTTCATGTGCTGGGAGCCTGTTTCCCAGTGTGGTGGTGTTAAAAAGTGGTTGAACTTTTAGGAGGTGAAGCCTAGTGGAGGTGGTTAAGTCATTGGGGTCATTGCCCTGTGAGTGTATTAATTTAGTTCTCCTGAGACTCTAGTGAGTCTTCCAAAGAGTGGGTTGTTATAAAAAGAACAAGACTTGCCCGTCCCAAGCCTCTGGCTTCCTATCTCACCACGTGATCTTTCCCTCATGCACTCTTACACTGCCATCCACCATGAGGCCCTCCTTAGAGACTAAATGGGTGAGCTGATCAATCTCAGACTGCCCATCTCCAAAACAGTAAGCTAGGTAGCTTTTTTGTTTGTCTCTAAGTTACTCATCTTCCAGTATTTTATTATAACAACAGAAAATTGACTAATATGTACATATACCTATGCACACATGCACCTACACACAAGTGCACAGAGAGAGGGAGAGAGGGAGAGGGAGGGAGGGAGAATCTATTATATAAATACATGATTCATGATTTTTTTTCATGATTGTCTCAAAATAGACTCCAAGCAGTGATTGCTGTATACTTGGCAAATAACAAAAAACAACTTATAAGTAAGAATTCAAGGAACTCAGGGAGACTCAGGTCAGCACTGGGGCACAAAGGTGGAAAGGACCTGGAACCAAGTATTGGAATGTGGGTAGAACTCTGCATCTTTTTTCTGGTGCTTTCTCATGTCAGTATCCATTCATTTACTTATCCATTTATGAATTCAGGTCACTCAACAAATATTCACTGAAAACCTCTTTGATGACAGGCTCTATGCCAAGCCGACTTGCTCTTCTCCAGTTCTCTCAGATATTTTCAGTGTTCCTAAGTTGCAAGTTTATTGACATGTAATCTCTTAGTTTCTAATCCCCATTACTCTGGCCAAGAGCAAGGTCTCCAGGTGAAAAAATTTATAAATGTTCACTTCTATGGATTAGAACGTTGCTAGGAAGACAGTTCCCAAAGTGTCCACTACAAGCATGCTGAATCTTTTGTACCTCTCCCCTCTACTGTGTGTAGATAATCAGGTTTTTGTTTTGGGGGAGGGGTTTGGTTTATTTATTTGCTTTTTTGTTGTTTTGTTTGAAGAGGGTTTGAACCCAGAGACACTTAACCACTGAACCACATCCTTAGCCTTTTTAATTTTAATTTTATTTTGAAACATGGTGTCACAAAGTTGCTTAGGGCTTCACTAAATTGCTAAGGCTGGGTTTTAATTTGCAGTCCTCCTGCCTCAGCCTCACGAATTGCTCAGATTGCAGGTGTGCATCACCATGCCTGGCTGGTATATTTTTAAAGGGTACTGGGGCACCAGCACAGCTGACCACCTATACAAATGAGTACAGATTTTAATGAAATAATGAGGAAAATTACTCAGCTTTTATTGATGAAGCATTTTGCAACATGATAAATTTCTATTTCAAAATCATAATTCTTCTATTTATTTTCTTTCTACTACATATCTGTCATATCTTGCTGAGAGTATTAATGATTTATAGCTGTCCAGACTTACACTTTTCCAAATCTAAAAAGCTACAAAGATCCATACTCCTCCATTGATATAGTTTGGATATGAGATATCTCTTTAAAGCTCCTATTAATGCAGGAATATTCAGAGGTAAAGTGATAAGATTGTAATTTAGTCAGTACATCCTAGTTTGAAAGGATTAACTAGGTGTTAACTGTAGTTAAGTGGGGTGTGGCTGGAGGAGGTGGATCCCTTGGGGTGTGCCTCAGAAGGGTTGTTCTACCTGCAGCCCCTACCCCAATTCCTCTTTCTCTGCTTCCTGACTCCTCCTTGAACTAAGCTTTTTCCCCCTATGGGATTCTTTCACCATACTGTGCTGCCTTACCTTCGTGTATCTATGAACTGAGCTTCTGAAACTGTGCGCCCTAAATAAACTTTTCTTCCTCTAATTTTTTTGTGTTGGATATTTTGGTTACAGCAATAGAGAAGCTAACTAAATCAGAAATTGATACTCTAAGTTGTCTTCATTAGGTGTTTTGGTCACAGTTTCAGAGGTCTCAGTCCATTAATGGTTGGCTCCATTCCTAGGGGCTCAAGGTGAGGCAGGACATCATGGCAGAAGAATGTGGCAAAGGGGAATACCTCACATGATGTTCATGCAGCAGGAACAGAGAGAGACTCCACTCTCCAGATACAAAATATATACCCCATAGGCATGCATACCTCCATTGAACCACTTCCCCCAGCCACACCTATCTGCCTGCAGTTACCTCTCAATTAATCCCATCAGGGATTAATTCACTGATTAGGTTAAGGCTATAACCCAATCATTTCTCCTCCTCTCAAGAAATTTTGTTGATGTTCCAAATTCTCTTGCCCTGGTTTCTAGCCAAACTATTTGGTCCTTTTTCTTTAAAAAAAATTAATGTAAAAATAATTCTTCAACATTTAATTTTTGTATAAGAAAATTTTGATAGCCCATTAAACCCAAATATCTAATCAACAGCAAGAAAAAAGAAAATATGTCTCTTTTTGCTCAAATGCAAGAGAATCTTAAACTCTAAATTCTTCCAAAGCAGAAAGGAAAGAGAAAAAAAAAAAAACAGAACCATTGGTTTCATATTAAAATAACAGAAATATACATCTCCTGCCACAATTCAAAAAATATTACTGAATAATCAGAAAAGTAAAACTTGTATAATGAATTCCTGGATTGTGCTGGCCTTCCTCTATCAATCATTTATCTCCTACTTTCATGTAGATGCCCCGCCTATCATAGACTTCCATCTGTCATCAGGAGAACATGACCATCTGGTATCAATACAGATCATCAATCCTTCCACATATCCAAGTGTTTTTTTTTAATTTAATACAAGACAATTGAACAGTCTTCATTAAAATCCTCTAGTGGTTCTGCTTGATTTTTATTAGGGATCAAATCATAATGATGTGAGAGATACCATGATGCTATTATAAAAACATTGCTGTGAGGGACCTGTATTAATTTCCTATTGCTGCTATAACAGATTATCATAAAGTGACTGGTTTTGAACACCACAAATTTATTTTCCTATACTTTAGGAGGTCAGAAGTCTTCAATGAGTTGTATAGGTCTAATGGCAAAGTGGCCACAGAGCTGTGTTCCTTCTGGAGACTCTCGGGAAGAATTTGTCCTTTGACTTTTGTAGCTTCTAGAGCCTGCATTCACCGGCTTATAGTTACATCACTCTGATCCCTGATTCTATCATCATATCTCCTTTTCTAACTTTCTTGCCTCACTCTTACCCTAATATGGACCTTTGTGATTATATTGGATCCCCTGGATAATGCAGAATACTCCTAGTTCCTTGATTTAATCACTTCTGCAAAATCTCTTTTGCCACATAAATTGATATATTCATGAGGAACTACGATGTGGACATTTTTTGAAGGGAGGATTATTCTGCTTGCCATAGATTTGGCTTAATCAGAGATCTACTTCCTGGAAATCAAGAGAACCTGATTTCTAGTCCACGAATAGGAATTTGGATGAGGATAGTGCATGGGAATTGCAGGTTTCTGGGTTTTTACCTTTTCCCCTATCAAAGTATAGGTTAAAAGGGCCCCTAATTCTGGCCCTAGTTAAACGATGTTATAATGGCTTTAAGTGATTCTAACCTGGGTTCTCATCACTTAAAGAATCTAAGAATCTGGGCCAGTTCCTTATTCTCCATGACCCTTGGTTTCCTCTTCAGTTCTATGGGGATGTCTTAGGGGAAACACTATGTAAATACAGAAGTTTGCCTTCAGAAGTGCTCCTGGGAACCACAAAGTGAGCAAAACAAGATTGGACTGGAAAGCAAGCTTAAAAAGGACTTCAGCTGACCTCCCTAAGATCAGCGGCTGGGATGGCCCTTCACAATGGTGCTCTCCAAGGCAAAGGAGTCAGGTACTGGCACCTGCTGAGTCAACCCGCTGGGACTGGAACTAAGGTGAAGAGGGCAAAATTGGGGGAAAAAATTTACAGACCCTCCAAACTCCCAGTAACCAAAATAAACAATATTTTAATGCATAATTTTAAAAAAATTATGCAAAATTCACAATGAATAAGATCTTAAAATTTTAAGATAAAAATGAGTTCATTAAGAGTGTTATATGGAAACATCTTAGAATCACTGGGTGTCTCAGCCAGCTTTTTCACTATTGTGAATAAAAGACCTGACCAGAACAATTTTAGAGAAAAGAATAAAAGTTCATTTGGGGGCTCATGGTTTCAGAGGTCTCAGTTTTTCAGAGGCTGGCTCCATTCCTCGGGACTCGAGATGAGGCTGAGCATCGTGGCAGAAGAGTGTCGTGGAGAGAATCAGCTCACATGATGATCAAGCATCAGAGAGAGACTCCACTCATCAGATACGATATATACCTCCAAGCCTCAACCCCCATGCCCACCTCCTCCAACCACACTCTACCCACATTCAGTTACCACTTAGTTAATCCCTATTAGGGGATTAATTAATTGATTGGGGTAAGACTCTCATAACCCAATCATTTCTCCTCTGAACCTTCTTGTATTTTCTCACACATGAGCTTTTGGGGGACACCTCATATTCAAACCTTAACATTGGCAAAACTAAAAATTGGTCATACTGATGATATCTTTGTTTTACATGTATTTTAATCATCAGTGTTTGGTTTAGATCTTAAAACACGTCCTTACCCCAAAAGCTCACGTTAGACAATGCAACAATGTTCCTAGGAGCAAAGACTGGATTAGGAGAGTTGCACTTCATTTGATGGATTAATAATTTGAATGGACTACTGGGTAGCAACAATAGAAAGGAGGGATGTGGCTGAAGGAAGTAAGTCAGTGGAAGTTTGCCCTTGGGGACTGTATCTTATCCCTGGCTTCTCACTTTCTTTCTCTTTCTCTCTCTGATTCCTGGCTGCCATGAGCTGGAAAGCTTTCCTCCACCATGTCTTTCCACCATATGTTCTTCCTCACCTCACTCAGAGCAACAAAGTCAGCTGACCATTTCCTTCGACCTCTGAAACCATGAACCCCCAAATATATTTTTCTCTTCTAAGTTGTTCTCGGATATTGTGATCACAGTAATGAAAAGCTGACTAACACAATCAGGGACTCTTCACATTTTCTATTTTTAAAAATATTGCATTAAAATATTACTTATCTTGATTATTGAGGTGTTTTGACACCCATTCAGTTTAGCTCTCAAGGCCAGTTCCTCACTTGCTTTGGCCCTGCATGTGTATGGGCCACTTGTCCACAGAAGAGAATATAATCTTCAGCCGTGGACAATTTCTGGAAAGGGGTTTCCCTGTGAACCATCAGCAGCCAACACTCCTGGCATCTGGCAAATGAGTACCATGATCCTCTGTAGTGGACTGGAGCCTGCCACAGCATTTATTGTGGGATGAGGCTGCCTGCCTGTCATCTTTTGGGATAGATAATCATGATGCACTTTAACACTTGTGTGGCTACTAGAGCTACCTGTTTCAGATTCTAGTTGAATGAGGTTCCAACTCAGCCTTGGCTTGGCCTCTTCCTTTCATTTTTTCCTCACAATCAAATATCTAAGTGAAAGGCCCAGGTAATTTACTTAACCCTAAGGTGACCATTAATATTACTGTCAGCATATCACTTCCATCAGTGGTTCATTAGCTTTGTTTAGAATCATGGAGCAAATAAGGCAAAGTGAAACTTCATTTTATCTCAAGGTTTGTCTAGACCCTTAATCCCAGACAAATTTCATATGCCAGTGATTGTATCCAAGCTGGTGGGTAAGTGTAAATACTTGATTACTCTAAGAAAAGCAAAATGAAATTTTGAGTTCTATCAGATATAGGATAGTGAATGCCCCAGGTACATCTAACATAAACACATGGTTTTCCAGCAACATGTTAACCAAGCATGAAGAAAAAATATGAATTCTTTTCAGTCAAATATCAAATATCAGTCAAATATCAGTGATCTCAAAAGGAGAAAGAGTTGGTAATATCTGGGAATAATAGTGATTCCTAAAGCAAAGAGGGGCTTACACCCCTATTCTAGAGATCACATTGGAATCTTGAGTGAAACTTAACTATGGAGTTCCTTTTAACTTTCCTCTGGAGAGATTCAAACACTTAACATTCTATCCTATGAAAGGTTTTGTGATTGCTGCTGGGAATCATTTTTACTGATGGGAGAGCAAAGTTTACATCAGATGCATTCAGACATAAAAGGGAGAGAATCACTGTTAGAAGCAGAAATTGTTGACATTGGTGCACGTGAAACAGCAGCAAGGCATTGCACAATTAACTGGCATGCATAGTGGCTTCTTTGCTACATGAAAGGTATAACTGCAGTTTTTTTTTTAATAAAGAATTTTTTTTAATATTTATTTTTTAGTTTTCGGCAGACACAACATCTAACTGCAGTTTTTTGTGAACCACAATTCAATAGCACCCATTGAATTGTATTTAGAGTGCATTATTTGTAGAAAGAAAAAAAAAAAAAAGCTTTTTCCCCCCAGAAGCACTAGAGATTGTTAACTTGCATATAATAGCTGAAGGAAAACGATGGAACTTTGTTATTTTTTAATAAACCCTCTCCTCATTGAGAAATGAAGGTCTTTGACAGTACTCTTTGTTTCTTGGATTAACACTAGTTTCCTAGCTTTCTTCTTTTATTTTTTTTTTTAAAGCTACACAGTCCTCACAAATGCAAACCTCACATTGATTCCAGTGGAACAGGCAACAGAATTTCTGGACGTCATGTACTCTTCAGATAATGCATTTCAACAATGAATCTAATTCTTTCTAATTTTGTAGATAATTTAGCAAAGTGTGCATCCTGAAATGGATTTGTACAAATGCTTTTTCATCTGTGAATTACTTTTATTAAAACATTTTCCTTGTGATTTTAATATTTTATGGGGGTTAGGTGCTGATGTGTATGTGTGTGTATATATGTACACGTGTATAAATATATATTTAAAATTTTTCCCTGACTGTATTTCAAATCCAATAGTCGCTTTTCTTTCCTTGTAATAAACATCTCTTTTATGGTCTGAAAGCACTCCCCTGCTTCTCCTATCCTGGTTGATTCTACAGTAACTTCATTGTTACTTAGTGCAAAAGTCTTTGAGGTTTCAGCAGCAGTGTCCAAATCATGATAAGCTGCATTTGCAGCCACTGGCAGACCTCAGGCTTTTCTGCTGGTGTTTTGAACAATAAGTACTGCCTACATTGTAAAGTTGTCAGAGAGCTTCGAATCTACATGACCTGATGGAGGCTACAATTCAGTCACTCCCTGGGAATGCCAAAGATTTATTGTCCACTCATTCTTTAAAGAGGAAAAAGGCAAGATAAAGAAAAGAACTAATTGAAGCATCTGGACTACGGTCATCTTTTTGTGAGTATTTCTCTTTGTTTCCCTTCTGATTCAGGCTAAGATAACATAGAACAAAATGCGCATTCACAGTTCACAGGTATTTTTAAGAAATACTTCTTTATATCAGGAAGGAACATCAATAGTTTTAGAAGCCCAGGAAGAACTTTTAGTCTTAGATTATTTAAGGGAAGTTGCAGATAAATTAACCATGAAAGTCTAATATTAAATTGAAACACATTACAAAATGAATTATTGTAATGTGGGCTAACTGCTCAACTCTAAGACTTGAAGTATAAAGATGATATTCTCTTTGAATTTCACAAATTTTAGATTTTTAATTATTATATTATGCTCCCAAAATAACTTTTCACTACACATTCTTAAATCAAATTTAAGCAATTACATTAAAATTTTAATTACCAGGGCCTATTTTTTATTTGTATGTGTATCAGAAGAAATATTTTATGTGCACATGTATTTCTGTTTGCATTTTACCATTATTGAAAAAAAATTTGTTTTATCACAGAATGCATCGAGTGGGCACGGTTTCATTTCTGCTACTAATTATAAATTGGTTCCATTTTCATGAGTTTTCTTCATTGTAAATTGTCATCCATTTCTTGTTGCTTTTTTTCTGTGCATTACTGCCCAGTATAGGCCTCAATACTACTTTTTAAGAAATAGGGTTTTTTGGGGGGAAGTACTATCCACTACATGTAAATTTATAATATATTCATGTTAGTGCCTGAAGGCATAATGAAGATGTTAGATTTTCATTGAAACTTTTTCTCACTATTATACGAGGATTGCTTTTCTATGACTATTGAATAGTATTAAAGAAATGCAGTTAGAAATTAAAAGACAATCTTCTAGCATTAATCATTCCTTTCAGGAAGTTAAATTGAGAACCCTTGGAAAAATATTTTCTATTGTTAGTTATTTAAGATATTATTGAATTAGAGTGTTCCCAGTACTCTATCTTGGGTTGTAGCAATCTATGTATTACAAGTTAAAGAACAGTTTTTTAGACCTTTTAAGGGTTGCCATCTTTGTGTACCCTCTGACTATGCTTACAGATTAAGAATTGCTCATGTAGGCCCTCAGTTGTCCTCATGCTGGTCTCTAGTCATTTGGTTGAATTGACAGTGCATCAGAAACCAGACCATCCAACCTTATTTCAGTTGCATTTCTTCAGGGAAACTGTGATGCTTAAGGGAGATGGGGTTGGTAGAGTTCAAAAAGGGCTTTGCCACTGAGCATATGTACACAGCTTAGGTAGTCAGATAGAGCTTCTTTCAGAATGGCCAAGGGGGTCAAGTGATTTTTTTTTTTAATTCTTTAAACTGTAGTTTTAGGTAGTAACAATGTTAGGTAGTAACAATATTTACTACCTAAGGCTAGTTCACCTTATTCAGGGAAGGGAAATGTTAACTTGTATATAGTACTAGTACTGGGGTACTAGAGTTGGAGTATGAAGGGCTGTTAGTCCTGCTAATAGCCCAACCTCCAAGGGGTCCTACTGAGAAGGCGGTTACTGTAGTTTTGTTACAACTGCATCACTGGGTGTGTAGACATAGCTCCACTCACCAGGTTTACTCTGTGTATCTGGAGAGTGACATTCTAATGAGGAAAAAGGCAGGGAAGTTGTAGTCATACGTCTACAGATGATGTAATGTTTGTGCCTTCCCATGCTAAATTTTGCTGTTGCTATAACTAGGGACAAATAAGATTCAGACTTTTTTTAGCCTCTGAAAATTTTGCAGCCAGCAGAAGAGAACTGAAAAAAGTATTTTGAGCTCTCTAGCAAAATTCAGGAGGTATTAAACAAAGTGGGAACAACTAAAATTCTGCCTGATGTTTATTGATAGATCACCAGATAGAATGAAATGAATAGTGAACTTCAAATGGCTATCCCTTAGTAGACAGGACCCTTTTAATGAAAACCTTGAGGATTTAATTGGAAATTATTTTGAACTTTAGAAGGGATTCCCTACTCTGAATACCAGAAAGTTTTTAGAATTTCTTGTGGATATACCCTCAAGTAAGGAGAAAGAAATTCCATGAATTTTCTTTTTTCCACAGAGAAAAATGTGACTATGTTAGACATGAAGACGGCCAAGGAAGGGTGTAACAGCTTAAAAAAAAATCACAGTGGAAAAGACAGGGAAGTTAACAATAAAAGGCAGATTTGTTTTGCAAACATGTGGAAATTTATCATTCTTTGTATACACTAATGGCCCTTACATTCCAATGGCCCTTATAGACATTACCATGTTGACACACAGTAAAATAATTCAGAGATATCCAGGGACTCTATGCCTAAAACTGTATAGTTAATTTTATTCAAAATAGGAAATTATACTAAGAGTATTTAGATTTTTAAGAAGGGTGGGTAAACCAAAAAGAAGAAGTTAAGTGATGAATCACACATATAAAACACATCATCATTCTTAAAAAAATAAAGATAAATGAAGCAATGTCTTTTTGACCATTTTTTTCTTTTTCTTCCATCTTATAAACTTATTAAAATAGACAAAAGTCATTTTCAATTAAATCATAACATCTGTTTGGGGACCCAATCCTCAACCCAATTCGATTTGGAGTTCATTCCTTGTAGTCCTTGTAGTCAAGGTTGGTAGTTGTATTTAGCACAAGGTCATGTATCCTAGATTTTCTGGCTTATTTGTTTAGTGTGTTCTCATTTGTTTGTTTATTATTCATTAATTACTAATTTATAATAGCTAACTTTCTTTTTTTCTAATTTAACATAATATTGATTTAATGAAATAAGAACATGGTCAAATTTTAATAATACTTAACAAAAATGTATTTGTAGTCAAAGTTAGATTGCTAAACTTATTATGAATTTTGATTCCTCTAATATCTAAAAATTTTAGTTTCTTATAAAGTTGTGCTCATTTACTACTATTTAATAATTCTGATTTATATTTAAATTCAATCTAGACATTATTCTATATATAAACATTTTCAGTAGTATATACAAAGAATAATCCATAACTTTCAGTTTTTGCTTTCTGAGTAGATTCTAAATCACTAGTCTGCAAATATATTCTGGACCCATGTCTAAATATATCAAAGGCATGTGACTTTTTTTGGAAAAGGAAGATATTAGTTATCCCAAATAATTTACTACTTGTGAAATCAAATTGACTAGAAAACACACAATTCAGTTGGTATGCTTTGCTCTTTTAAGCGAAGTGTCCATGTAGACCTGAGTGTGCAAGACCTGCAGCCCTTGGCTGCAGAGTGATTGAGGTGACTCATGGTGGAACCAGGATAAAAGATGCCCAGGCTATTTATACACAGAGGAATGACCTACCACAAGACTGTTCTATTCAGATGGAATGATTTGGCAGAATAGATTCTCTTCCATTGAAACAAGACTAAGGAACAAGTTCTAACCACTTGCCAAAACATTCATCATGTTTTCTCCAACTACAAATCTAAGAAATAAATCTTTTTATTTTTATGGGGGAAAAAATCTCCTCTGTTCCTCTCAGCACATGAGAGTATGTTTTTTTGATTTGGCTTCTTTTCTCAATAGAAAGATATGAAAAGGCAATTCATAGAAGAGAACCATATCTGTTTCACTGGGTATCCCAGGTCAGCAAACCTATTTTGCCAATAACAATAGAGATTTATTTCAGAGCTTCTTTCTTTCTCTCTTTCTTTCTTTCTTTCTTTCTTTCTTTCTTTCTTTCTTTCTTTCTTTCTTTCTTTCTTTCTTTCTTTCTTTCTTTCTTTCTTTCTTTTTGTCTTTTGGGGGACTTCAAGTGCATCACACTGCAGTTCCTAATGCACAATCATTGTCAGTCTGGTCAAGACCCTTCTGTTCTTTTCCTTCATGTTTTTGTTTCTGTTTTCCAATATTATTCCTGACCTCACTTTAATTTTTCCTTCCCCACAAGCAGCCATCCTAAAAAGTTTGATGTATGTCATTGAACATACAGAATATCTTTGGAAAATACATAAGCTCTTTATCTGCATGCATATTTAATTTACATAAATTGTATTATGCAATAGATCTCATTCTCTGTCACTCTTTTTATTCATTCAATGCTACATTTTTCAGATGGTGCGATATATCCTTTATTGCTTCTAATCACTTCGTGTTACCCACAATATGCACTCAACACATTTACTTATCCATTCTTTTAATAATAGATATTGTCTGAAGCCAGCTTCCAGCTTCTACAAAGTAGATAGTTGACCCAAGTGCTGGGTCTAGCGTGTATGTGGTAAATTTCTCCAAATACTGCAAACTGATTGCATCAGTTCTAGATGCCCACTAACCTTGTACAAAGGTTCCCAAGTCTCACTGTCCCGCCAACACTTGCTATTCTTCAATGCTGTTACTTTTACCAACCTGATAAATATAAGGATATCTCATTTTAATTTGTATTTCTTTGATTACTATTTAGGGTTAACACTTTACTACATATTTATCAGCCATTTGGTGTTCTCTTCTATGAATTGCCTTATCAAATCTTTTTACAATATTTAAATTTGTTTGACTCTAGCATATTCACTGTTTTTAATATAAAATGATTGGGATGAGTTGGGATGGTTGTCTGTCTAGCATTCTTGGGCTTAAAATATAGCCTAAAAGTATGACGTTAGATCTAGGGGGAAATTACGAGAGAGTGAATGAAGACTGTTAAATATGAGTTTGAATCACAGTTGCATAAATTAATTACTGAGAGATATAGAGCAACTTGCTTTCTCTGTGCATGTCTGTGTGTGTGTGTGTGTGTGTGTGTGTGTGTGTATGTATGTGTACATGTGTAAAATCAGGAAGATAATAATTGTGATTTATTGTGAGGGCTTGTTATTTACTCTAAAATCTCTCATGTAAAGTTTGCTATGTGATACATGGACAATCAGCTACTCAGTTTCTTTATCTTCTGTCTGATTTTTATGGGGATCTCAACAATGAAATTTTATAGTGTTCATGATATCTTCCTCATTGGCATTGTTCAGGAGGATTAAGGAAAAGCCTTTCTTGAAAATGAGTGTAAATGACTTGTGAAATCTTTTCCAGGCCTGTATTCACAGAATTCACCCATACAAATTTGCCTAGACCTTAGCAATAATGGGTTGTCAGAGGTTTTCGATTCCCTCTTAGACTTGATAGATGTCTGACATTTGTCATGGTTTTTTTGTTTTGTTTTGTTTTGTTTAATTTTAAGGGAAAATTCATTTGGGCATTTTCTATGTGAATTTTGAAATCACCAAATCAAACTTTTTAAAAATAAAAAACCCTGGAAACTTTGATCCTTCCTTCCTTCCTTCCTTCCTTTCTTCCTTCTTTTAGTAATGCAGTAGTAAAAATGGGTCTATAAAATCTCATTAAAGATTATACTGTAATGTCACCTAATTTAATATTATTACCTGTCTAAAGTCTATGCTTTAGTTCTTTCATCTCTAAAATAGGTTGGAAGCAGTAATTTCTAAAATATTTAACTGATTCTAAATTCCATGATCCTATGAGTCCACAGAATTGAGAGTAGCCTGTTAATGTTAACAGGAATTGTACTGTTAGAAGACATTCCATGTTGGGAATCAATCCTAGATCTCTGAGCCAGCTGAGGCAAGACCTTCATTAACAAGGAAGGTATTTGTGTGAATTATCTAAAGGCGTCCACCTCCTGGTGGACAAGTGACAGAAAGATGTTCCTTCCTCAAGGCACAGAGCTTTTCAGGAGCTATGAGAGATGCATTTCAGGCCTCCTGATACTTCTGGGCAGAATAGGAAGAATGTACATGATGATCCTTAGGCCAATGTTATTTTAGATCCAGTTGTGACCATTCAAGCCTCCAGCTTCATAACAAGTCAGTAATGTTGTAGCAGAGGACTAACTGGTGATGTGTGTACACTGTAACTAATGGGAGTATATTCATGTAAATTTCTGAACACTCCAGTTTAGGAAACAAACTACTTTGGGGTTTGTTTATTTATTTTAATATCATTTACCCAGGCACTTACTGCTGGTAGAAATTACGTGTTTTAATTAAATATATATTTCAGTTTCTTTCTTACCTACTTTTTTTTTTCAATTTCTGGCATAATTACATTTAAGACATTTTGGGAATGGCTAAATAATCAGATTTACAAGAGGAAGTTCACTGTTCATCATGGTAGATTTGTCATTCTCCCCTTCTGGGTTATGGATCCTTCATAGACCCTTCTCTGTCCCCAGAGCCATAAACAACATGTCTTTCCTTTCATGGGGCCACAGACACTCTCCTTTCCTCTTCCTGGAGAATTAGTACCCATGCAGCACCCTCTGATTCATCTCCCCAGGGTAGGCTGCACTGCTGGCTGCCTATAGCTGTTCAGGATTCATTAAATTCATTTAAATTCCCCCTGGTGTCAAAGACTTGGAGGAGGTGAGTCCCACCCAGCAGATGTCTCTCCTCAGCTAGGGTTCATTTAGGTTCTTAAATGCCCTGGGAGCTAAATACCTTCTTTCCTGCCTCACCAGCTGACAGATGGATAGTCACTGGACACTGAGCTGAATAGTCATGGGCTTGGCAGATCATGGAGAGAAACAAACAGAGTCTGACAGATCTCCTAGAGAATGGAACCCACTTCCTCCATACAAAAGAGCCTTAGTGGGAGCCTAAAAATGAAAGTATATAAGATGGAGGATATCACATATGGCAGTTTATATGATATATAATAAACTTCTCTGACATGAGACATTTTTTTTGAGACTGAGCACAAAGGGATGTTCAAATTAATCATTATTATCCACATTAATAGTGGTTAATGCTTATTTATTAATCACTCACTATGTGCCAGACATTTTGCTAAATCCCCACAATGTTAAGCTATTTTACCTACTATTATTTTATTTTAAGGGCTGTAGCTCAGTGATAGCCTAACTTGCACAAAACCCTGGGTTCAATCCCCTGTGCCACACACATACACACACAAAATGAGATTCATAGACATGTATTTATATTAAAATATGTTCAGGAGATATTTTAAATTGGAAAACAAAATTTTAAAAAGTTATTGCAAAAGAATTTATTTTCTTCAACTTTGAAATTCCTTCAAAAATGATTTCTTTTATTTTTTATTTTTATTGAAAAAGAAAATGTATATCCATCCCATTATACAAAAAGAGATATTTACATATAAGGAAATACCAATTAAATTGTTAATATAGTTAGTTCTAAAGAATGAGATGAAGAATGAAGAAAGAGGGTGAATTATTCTCTCTCACTTTATTCAAGACTTTATAATTAATTTATAAAGTCTTAATGTATAATGATTCAAGCTTTTATTTTGACTGTTGATTTTTTCAATAAAGATTTTTTAAGATAACAGTAAATGAATAAAAGATGTCACAGCCTCATCAAGTTCTAACAACTTTCTTTATAATACCCAAATGGGTATTTCATCTAAGCTATAAAGCCTCAATAGAATACAAGCTTATAAACATTCATAATGGACTGAAGCTAAGTAAACTTAATAAAAGCAAAGAATTATATATCTATTTTTAAGTTGCCCTAAATATATTGATCCAAATAGAAAATGTTGGTAGTTTGCTAAGTCCTTATAATTTGATGATAATGATAATTATGACTAACATTTATATAGCCATTTTAAAATTTACCAATACAAAAAGCTCACTCATTTATAATTTTAATTTGACCCTTCCAGTGACCCTTTTAAGGAGATATTTCATCCTGGTAATAATAGCTGTCATTTTTAAGCACCTGCATCTCATGTGCCAGGAACAATGCAAAGTATTCTACTAATGCTATTTTATTTAATTCCCAAACACTGCTATGGATTGAGTACGTATTAGCTCCAGCAGCAAGTTACAAAAATGAATAGCAGCAATGGCTCAGTATAAAAACAGCATAAAAATGTCTGTGTAAAGGGTTCAGGGCTTTTGTGGTGATTTCATGATCATGAGGGTCCCAGGTCCTGCTCTTGCTCTGCTGGTGTTAACACACACTCCTCATCTCATGGTTCATAATGACTGCAGATCCTGTCTAAATCCTGGATATCAGGAAGGGAAGAAGAAAACATATCATCCTCCCATTTATTTATTTATTTATTATTTATATATGCAGCAGAGTACATTACAATTCTTATTAATATATAGAGCACAATTTTTCTTATCTCCGGTTGTATACAAAGTATATTCACACCAATTCATGTCTTTGTACCTGTACTTTGGATAATAATGATCATCACATTTCACCATCATTAATAACCCCATTCCTCCTCCCTTCCCCTCTAACCCTTCTGCTCTATCTAGAGTTCATCTATTCCTCCCATGCTCCCTCTCTCTATCCCATTATGAATCAGCCTCCTTATATCAAAGAAAACATTCAGCATTTGGTTTCTTGGGATTGGCTAACTTCACTTAGCATTATCTTCTCTAACTCCATCCATTTAAACCTGCAGATGCCATGATTTTATTCTCTTTTATTGCTGAGTAATATTCCATTGTGTATGTATGCTACATTTTTTTTATCCATTCATCTATTAAAGGGCATCTAAGTTGGTTCCATAGTTTAGCTATCATGAATTGTGCTGCATTGATGTGGCTATGTCCCTGTAGTATGCGGTTTTTAAGTCCTTTGGGTATAAACCAAGGAGAGGGATAGCTGGGTCAAATGGTGGCTCCATTCCAAGTTTTCCAAGAAATCTCCATACTATTTTCCATATTGGCTGCACCAATTTGCAGTCCTACCAGCAGTGTATGAGTGTACCTTTTTCCCCCATATCCTCGCCAACACTTACTGTTGTTTATATGCTTAATAGCTGCCATTCTGACTGGAGTGAGATGAAATCTTAGAGTGGTTTTGATTTGCATTTCTCTAATTGCTAGAGATGTTGAACAATTTTTCATGTATTTGTTGATTGATTGTATATCATCTTCTGAGAAGTGTCTCTTCAGGTCAAGGTGAGGCACAGACAATCTGCAAGGGTACTACAAGAATATAGGGAAGAAACTGTAATATCTCACTGCAAGAAAGAAAGACACACAGACAACATGAAAAAGCAAGGGAGAAAAGTGCCCCAAACAAACCACGACACTATTATAACAGAACCTATGGACAGAGAAGTTGAGAAATATCAAGAAAGGAGTTCATAAAGTTTATAATTAAAATGATCTGTGAATTAAAGAATGGCCTTAATGAGCAAATACAGGCAAAATTTGATGCCTCCAACAATGAGATAAGAGAGCAAATACAGGTAGCAAAAGGTTACTTCAAGAGAAAGATAGACACTCTGAAAAAAAAAAAAGCAAACAGAAATCCTTGAAATGAAGGATACAATAAACCAAATTAAAAACTCAATAGAAAGCATAACCAACAGACTAGATCACTTGGAAGAAAGAATGTCAGATAATTAAGACAGAGTACACTATCTGGAAAATAAAGTTGATCACACAGTGAAGATGGTAAGAAACCATGAATAGAACATCCAAGAATTATAGAACACCATCAAAAGACCGAATATAAGAGTTATTGGGCTACAGGAAGGCACAGAGTTTCAAACCAAAGGAATGGCACAATCTCTTCAATGAGAAAATTTCCCAAGCATGAAGAACGAATTGAAAAACCAAATACAGGGGATGGGGGATAGTAGAGGATAGGAAAGGCAGCAGAATACAACAGACACGAGTATGGCAATATGTAAATCAATGGAAGTGTAACTGATGTGATTCTGCAATCTTTATACGGGGTAAAAATGGGAGTTCATAATCCACTTGAATCAAAGTGTGAAATATGATATATCAAGAATTATGGAATGTTTTGAACAACCAACAATAAAAAAATTCAATTATCTTCAGAGTGTGAAGAAACCCCCCCCCCCAAAAAAAAAAACTAGGAGGAAAAAAATCCCTAATATCCATCAACTAATGAATGAATAAATTAAGTGTAGCATATCCACCAAATATAATGCTTTTCAGCCATAAAAAGGAATAAAGCATTTGTATATACTGCAACATAAATGAACCTCAAAACCTAAGTGAAAACCTCAGTTGCAAAAAAAAAACCACTTTATATTATTTAATTTACATTAAATCCCCAGAATAGACAAATCTATAATGACAAAGTAGATCAGTGGTCACCTAGAGCTAGGTTGGCAGTGGGGATGAGAGTGATTGCCAATGAACAAGAGGTTTCTGAGGGAGAGGGGGATGAAAAAGGCTAAAATTAGACTGTAGTAAATTAGATTTATTTGGAGATACAATCATCCACTTCATTTTCTACATATCTAAAATCTACTAGAAAATTATTATCACCTCTGCTTTGTGTGACACTGCAATTCTTGTATGTCAAACCTATCTTAAAGGGTTTTGGTCACTTTATTTAAAAGACTGAGACACTTAGAAAGAGCAGCAGATGTTTTTAAAAATAATGTCAAAAGAGGATACTCAAAAGTGATATAATCACAACTGGCATTGTTGTTTTTATCTTAATCTTTTATTCCCCACTCATTTGTTGCTGTTTTTCTATTCTAGGCTATAAGGATTTGCTTCACCAATCCCCCAAAAAACAAAAGCCAAATGCTTTCTTTGATATGAGGATGCTGACTCATAATGGCAATGGGGGGGGGCATGGGAAGAATAGAGGAACTTTAGATAGGGCAAAGAGGAGGGAGAGGTAGGAAGGGGGTAAGAGAGTAGAAATAATGGTGGAATGAGTTAGACATCATTACCCTGAGTACGTGTATGAAGACATGAATGGTGTGAAAATACTTTGTGTACAATCAGTGACTTGAAAAATTGGGTTCTATATGTATGATATGAAATGAATTGCATGCTGTCATTATGTATAAAAAATTAGAATAATTAAATAATTTAACAAAAAAAGAATAAATTTGCTTCAGCTTTACCAAAATGAAAAAAAAGAAAAAAGAAAAACCAAATACAAGAGGCTTACAGGACACGAAATGTACAAAATTACAACATAACTACACCAAGGCACATTATAATGAAAATGCCTAGCATACAGAATAAGGATAGAATCTTAAAAGCCGCAAGAGAGAGGAATCAGATCACATATAGGGGGAGACCAATTCATATCTCAGTAGATTTTTAAACCCAGACCCTCAAAGCCAGGAGATCGTGGAACAACATATACCAAGCCCTGAAAGAAAATGGATGCCAACCAAGAATCTTATACTCAGCAAAACCAAGCTTTGGATTTGATGATGAAATAAAAACCTTGCATGATAAACAAAAGTTTACAACTAGAAATCCTGCACTACAGAACATCCTTAGCAAAATATTCCAAGAAGAGGAAATGCAAAACAATGATTAAAATCCTCCCTTCTCTTTTAAGAACACTTCTTAGAAGTTGCAAACACTGCTTCTATATTTATCTCTGTGACCAGAAATTAACCACAAAAATACATTCAACTATAAGGGAAGTCCAAGATGTGGGCATCATTCTGAGCATATGTGTCTTTCAAAACTTTATGGATTCTTTACTGACGAAGAAGTGGAGAGAGGACATAGGGGCAAAATTAACGGTCTTTTTCATAATGTTATTATTCTAGTTCTACTAACGAGGAGTTAATAAATATGTTAATACAACCAATGTTTCTAGTAAGTAGTTAAAATTTGAAACTTGTATTTTCTCCACCACAGTACACCATCCCTTGTACTCTTAGTTAATCAACTTATTAACATGGTTATAATTCAATTAATCATATACAAAACATTTTTTAACTCAGAGGACAACTGGCAAGGTTTAGCTAGTTATCTGGTGCATTAGCTATTCTACTTGTAGGAATAAATACTCACCCAATGCATGAATGCTTTTGGTCAATACATAGTTTAAAACTCGGGGGTTATAAATGTTTTGTATTACTTAAATCGAATTACTATAAAAGTGAAATTGATTAAAGAACAAAAAAATCCTTGGATAAACACAATTGACATCCCTTATACCATCAAAAGTGGCTTGCACCTCTGAATTAAAAACTATTATTTGTAAACTTGCTTTAAATCACACATAGGCTTTGAATGATATTAGTTTAATGACAATTTAAATAGTAAGGTAATACAATTACATAATCAATTAAATGCTAAGCACTATCTGTCTTATGCATTTTATGCTGCAACTGAAAAAAAAAAAGGATTCTGTGTGTGGCTACCACTGTATTGTATATTAAGCACTGAATATGTGCCTAGTCAAAACACACTTTTGAGATTTCAAAGGCTTAGTACAAAAATAGGAATGCAAAATATCTCATTAAATAACATCTATGTTTACCCCAGGTTGAAGTGATATTTTAAATATATTGGGTTAAATAAAATATATCATTAACTTATTTTCATTTCTTTTCACTTTTTAAATTTATCTACTAGAAAACTTTACACTTCACATATAGTTTGAATTTGAGGCTTATGTTATTATTTCTTTTAGACAGTCATGATGTACTCTACACAGAGAAGCAATGGAAGACAAACGCAGATGGTATCCACCACTGTCCGAAAGAGAAAGAAGGAAAGATAGATACATTTTACTGCAGAGTGTCCTGCATCTCCCAGTCACTAGACAGGGGTAGTGTGGCTTCATTTTAGGTTCCAATACTTGAAGAGGATTTTTAAAAATTTAATTAAACTCTTTTGGGGAAAAAAAAATACCATGCCTTTTTAAAGGACTCCACTATCAAGTGGAGTCAGGGAGGAACTTGTGATCACTAATTTGGTTTTCTAGTTACTAGTAGAGGAAGAAGTATCTAGGGATAGAGACACATGCACTGTGCTCATTGGTAAGACTCTTGCCACACTGGAGGCAAAGCCACCAATCTTGAATCAACTCCAGTGTTTCAGTGGCAAATATTAGAAAATTAGCCACATATTTTCTCAACACTAAGCCCAACAACAAAGCAAGATTCTGCCCTCTTTCTCTGCAGGTTTATCAGGCTCTGCTTTCTTAGATGTGTTGGTTTCATTTTCAAATTATATTTCATAGCATAATGAATCAGGGACTTTATTTCTTATTATTCTGTTTAATTCTTACCACACTTTTCATCAATAAGACTTCCCAAAATATAATTCCACAAATCGCTTCACGGGTTTTTTTCTGGCATTCATCTATTTATGCACTTAGTGAGTATATTTGTTGAGAACCTAGAATGTGTGAGCCACAACTCAGTTCTCTTATGGAGCTTGCTATATTTCTCCCATAAGTTTTAGCTTGCTATATTTCTCTTATGAGCTAAAACTCTCATTCATAGCATGAAATGAGATAAATGCCTATGAATCATGTCCTTAAGTTTGTCAACATGGTAGGACTCTTCATTAGGCTTAAAAACTCCCTATTCCTTAACTGAACCTTTAAGAAACTTACATATTTGATATTCAATCTCCAAATTAGAAGAGAGGGTCAGGCTGGTCAGTACAAGACATTCCTGGCAAGAAACTTCCGCAACAGGATTTTCTGTTCTTCAGTAACTGGCATCCCTCAACAACTAAAGCTCAGGGGACTACATGGTGTCTCTTCTCCAATGTATTTATCAATGGAGAAGAATAAGGCTTTAATTCTCTGTAAAATTCTGTTTTCTTTATGCCCAGCAAAAACACTAAAGGGGTTCCCTAGGGCATGACCCCTGGAAGAAGGCTATTTGGCTTTTATGGCCACAGCACCATTTCTCAAACCCCATCACAAACCCACCCCTCTGGGGGCCAGGGGTCGAGGGAGAAATAAATTAATTCTTTCTTTGTCCTGCTGAAGATGTGTCTAGACCTCTCAGTGCTTGAAGATTGAACTAGAAGGTCCTTGGTTTAAGTTCATGGCTCAGCATCTCACCTGCAGTGATCAGGAAGTTATATCTTTATATAATTATATATTTGTTTAATTCTTCCTGAAGTAAGCTTTTTTTTTTTTTTTTTAACAGTCTTGGGGATGGAACCCAGGACTTCAAGTATGCTAAGTAAGCACTTGGTAAGCTACATCCACAGTCCTTCTATTTTATTTTATTTTTATTTTGGAATAAGGTCTTGCTAATTTGCTCACGCTGGCCTTGAACTTGTGATCCTCCTGCCTCAGCCTCCTGAGTAGTTAGGATTACAGGTTCCGGACATCATGTCTGTCTATTTGGTTTCAATATTTAAAAGCCCACGGTGAAATTTAAGGAAAGTAAAGCTCAGAAAGTGACAGGATCCTTGACCTCTCAGCTGTTTAATACAGTCATTGGGGAACCCCAGTGAACCCTAGCCCTGATAATTTCCTCCTGATGACAGGGGATAGACAGATGCAAGTGGTAGAAACATGAGGTTACAGGAATGATTCTATAAAATGAGCTCACTGTACTCATTCCCACATTCTCTCTTTTCTGAGAAGCAATTTACTTGCAGCCCTGCCTGGCCTCGGTGAAGAGGATATGTCACATTCCTCAGCAAACTGTTATCTGTAGGAGAAATGTAGGCCCAAAATAATGTCAAAAGGAACCCAAGTTACCCTGAAGGTAACCTGAAAATTTTGTGGAGCCTTTTCTTAGACCAGATTCTGAAACTCAGGGAAATAAGGTGACCTAGAGTTGTCATGGTAGTGCGAACTTGAATGTCTAGAATGTCTAATGTCATTCAGCTCTCAGTCAAAAATCAAGAGTAGGACCTGGGTGGGAGTCTCTGGAACTTCTCTGGGATCCCCAACAAAACTAGAGTACAGGAGAGGCATGCTGTCCCTCTCCTCTCTGAAAGGACCCACCTTCTCTTTTGAAAGTGTCTCTTTTCCCTTTAACAAATTTATGCCTGCTACTCTGAGATACAAGTCTGACGTGATCTCAAGAATTGGGGTTTACCGGGGATTATCTTTACCCTGCATCAGTTTCCCAAAAGGCCCTATTCAATAACACTGAAATCCAAGTAACCCAGAGATTACTTGGCAACTGCACAATTAACCTTCCCTAACTTCATGCAAAACTTAGTTGGAAAGAAGGAACACAGGTTTCTGAAAATATTAGCAGGACGCAGAAATGAAACCTCCCCTCTAGTTTAATTTTTTTTATTTCTCAGGCAAGGGATTGTCAGAGGTACATTCCCACTCAGTAATCTCTACCACACATTCCTTCTCCCTCTCCTGTTCAGAAACAAAGAAAAGCAAAATCTCTTTTAGGCTGTTTGTCAAGGATTAAAAGGCAACCACCAAAAGCATATATTCCTTTGATATCATGTGTTTACTCTGTGTGTGTGTGTGTGTGTGTGTGTGTGTGTGTTTTACCAGGGATAAAACCCAGGGCCTTCTGCATGCTAAGTAAGTAAGTACTTTACCACTGAACTGCATCTGAAGTCCAAACTTAAGTCTTAATGATATGTAAATTATTCTGGAAAGAAGTTAAAAATTTAACCTTATTATCTTAACCATCATTTTGTATTGATGAGAAAGAATGCAAAGTTTGTGAAGATGCTAAATAATCCTCACAGTGGTACTGGAGATAGGTAGGGCTGCAACAGGCAATTTGAAGTATCAAGGAAAATGTTTGTCTACAGATTATTATGAGCAGGGTTGACAGTAGGATGTTACTTTTTACTTCTTGCTGTGGCTACCGAGGAGTGTAAAAGTGTCACATAAACCTATAATTATCAAACTTTGTGGAAATTTTTGTGTACTTGAGTAGAATTGTTAAAACATCCCTTATTAAGATGTATTTCACAGTAAGATTTTGGAGTTAGATACACTAAGCTTCTCCACAAGCCTTCCCACTTTGGATGATATAAACTTCAACTGTTTTACTTGAGAATTCGGTCCAGGTGTTTCCTAGGAGCCCTGCCCTTTCACATCCGTTTGGGAGCTCCTCTTTGAGCGTTTCCCACTCTGTATTGCACCCTTCCTGCATTGTGACTATCAGATGCCACATATGCTGCATTCTTGTTTAGAATGTTGTGAATGGTTAATGTCAGTAGGTCCTTCCATCTCTGTTCACATCCACACGCATGCTCTACTTCCTTATAGTGAACACATCTCACAGGTTTCTAATTTACTCATCTATGCTTAATACTTCTTAGTTCCACCCATCCCATTCATTTTCTTGTCTTTTGTAGCTGAATTAACAATTCTTAAGCAACACAGCAAATACAAATTACAGATTATGTATTTTTACCATTCAATACCACCATTTTGAAATATATTACTTTCTCATTGAAAGACAACTAGAATCTTACATTCTTGACTATATATCCTTTGATCCCAACCCAGATATTTACGATTTCTGATTCAGAGGATAAATGATCAAGATTCTCCACAAGGTCCTCTTCACAAACAAGTGACCCATTAAAATAGTGGCTGCAGTTTTTGAGGTCATATAAGATTTTGAAAGGTATAAACCTTCTTATTTAATGGAAATCACTTAAAAGATAGCTGTGCCTCCTCTGCGCATTCTTATACACAGCACTTGACTGACGTAAAGGTTAAGGTTCAGCCTGTGAATGGGGCCGACAGTAGTTTCAATAAATAGTAATCATTTCTACACAACTTATGTGGTGCTTCCCCATTGTTGACTAACTTGATAAAATCAGAATAGGTACAATCTCTCCTGCTAACCTGATATTCATCTTCAACTTAGAGTTTTGAAATATTCAAATAAATGCAGAGTAAAAATTTTAATGAGTATGGCTGAAATTGACGGTTTCATTTTGAATGGCTGATTATGTGGTTTACTGCTGTTTCAATTTAAGTGTTTCAGTCTGGGTGCTTAGTTGCCTTCTCCTCTGTGAGATTCTGCCTTTTCCCTCTGTTAGCAATGACTTCTTTGAGTGAAGTTTAATCTCATTTTCAATTGTGGAAATAAAGTGAGCAATGACATGTAAACGGTGTCTGTTGACTTGAAATAAACACATTTCAGACACCAGGTCCCTGTGAACATGTTCAAAGCTCCAAACCCTCTTCACAGTGTATTAGCTGAGTAATAGTTGTGCCACCATCTAAACAAATGCACTTTAAGCAATTACCTTGCACATCATTTAATACTGAATTATCTGCTTCTAAATTCCAAGCCTTAATATTTGTGGGCATCTCTTTTCAAAGGACTGTTTTATCTTCTAAGAAGCCTTCTCTGGAAATTTCATCTTATTTTCATTTCCCTTAATTTAAAGCACTCTTTTGAATGCACAGGAATGAATTTAGATCAGTGAGTGAACTAATGAGATGCTAAGAGAAGAAGAGTGTTATTAATCCAGGTAATGACTACACTGTTTGTTGTAGGCAGTTTATGTGTTACCTTAATACTTAGCAAACAAGTGATTTCTATGCCTCAAAGCTGGTTCCTACACCTCACTGACCCCAGCTGTAATTTTATGACCATTGTGAACCACAGAAAAAGATGAACTTTTAAAAATGTCTGGAGAGAATATACCAGGGGTATTTTCTAGTGGACTTTGAGGAAACAGAGATCAGAAGGTTGTTTTTGAATGATGAGTTGAAACTTACAAGTCACAAAATCTAATACCAACTGAGACCTTTGCTCATTCTAGGCCCAATCTCTTCCAACTATTGTCACATAACTTAATAACTTAGTGGCATAAATCAATGGCCATCATTTAGTATTATTATGACAACTCATCATGTGGGGTTTGACTGGACTTGGTGAGGTGGTTGTCACTTGGGGTGTCTTATTGCCTTCACATGCTGAATGCAACAGTGGGTTCCTGGAGCACCTTGCTCTGTAATCATGTGCCTGTCTCCAGGGCTGCAATTCCACTTGTTAGATTCCCTGCATGACAGCTCACAAGTCCAAGTTCCTTGGTTCCAGTCAGATTCTGTGTTCCTTATTCCTAAATAGAAACTCAGAACCAAGGATCACCAGGCATTTGAGGAAAGTGTCTAATGCAAAAAGTTAAAGACTGAAACAAACACAAAACAAAACAAAAAAGAAAAAGAAAATGGATACAGTATCATACAGGCTTACTCTTTTTCCCGTACTATGTTTGAAACCTATTAATTTCAATTGAACTCTCAACAACCCATATAATAAATACTCTTATTATTTCCACTTTACTGAGATAATCTGATGAACAGAAATCAAACAACCTATCTGCCCAACACTGAAGGCTCCATTCAATGGCCATACTGGCATCTGAACTGGCTGCAGTGCCGAGCTCCATACTCTTAGCACCGCACACCAGAGACCCCTCATCTAGTATAAGGAAAAGTATCTGGAAGTAATATCTTCAGAGTCAAAAGTAGATTATCCATGAAAAACATAGCAGAATACTATCTAAAAGAGCTCTTTAAAATAAAAAAAAATCCAGTACTATCAAGAAAACTAGATGAATAAAATCATAAAATTTCAGATAATCTTTCAGACACTAAAACTGGGAAAGTAACCACCATTTGACCCAGCTATTCCATTCCTCAGTTAATAGCCAAAGGGCTAAAAACAGCATACTACAGTGATGGAGCCATATCAATGTTTACAGCAGCACAATTCACAATAGCTAAATTATGGAACCAATCTAGATGTCCTTCATTAGATGAATGGATAAGTAAAATGTGATATATATATATATATATATATATATATATACATATATATACATACACACACAATAAAATATTATTAAGCATTAAAAGAGATAAAATCATGTTATTTGCAGGTAAATGGATGGAGCTGGAGAATATAATGATAAGTGAAGTAATAATCCCCAAAAAATCAATACTGAAAGTTTTCTCTGATATAAGGAGGCTGATTATAATGGGGATGGTGGAGGCATGGGAGGAATAGACAAACTTTAGATAGGGCAAAGGGGAGGGAAGAGACAGGAGGGGATATGGGGGTAGGAAAGACAGTGGAATGAGATAGACATCATTACCCTAAGTACACGTATGAAGACAGGAATGGTGTGACTCTACTTTGTGTAAACCAGAGACATGAAAAATTGTGCTCTATATGTGTAATATGAATTGAATTGCATTCTGCTGTCACATATAACAAATTAGAATAAATTAAAAATAGATGAAAAGCAGGATATAAAAGATGAAAACAAGAGACATCATATCCAATTAATAATAGTTTCACAAGCAGTGAAGAGAATATAGAGGGGACAATATTATCAAAGAAATAAAAATTTTTTAGAGCCAAAGGGCTGAGTAAGGCCTTATCACAATGAATGAAAAAAGAGATTATATCAAGGTTCATTATCAAAAGGCCAGAGATTTTGAAAAAGACCATGTTCAAGAGTGCCCAATGGGGCTGGGGATGTGGCTCAAGCAGTAGCGCGCTCGCCTGGTATGCGTGCGGCCCGGGTTCGATCCTCAGCACCACATACAAAGATGTTGTATCCGCCGAGAACTGAAAAATAAATATTAAAATTCTCTCTTTCTCTCTCTCTCTCTCTCTCTCTCTCTCTCTCTCTCTTAAAAAAAAAAGAGTGCCCAATGTATGATCACATATTTATGGATTTTTAAAATCCCCTTCCACTTTTTATTTCTAATTTTATTCTATGATGTTTATCAAAATATTTTTAATATTTTCATGTCTACTAATCTTTATTTCATTTCCTACAAGTTGGTCTACCCAGTATAATATTCCCTTTGCTATTAAACACATTGTGTATATAAGTCTAATTGGTTTAAATATTTTTCAAAGTCTTCTGTTTTGAGATTACTGTTTTGAATGACTTTATTTCTTACAGGAATTGGGAATTGTGCTGTTTTCTACCTCTTTATTCATTTTTCTCCATCCTACCTTTTTATATTTTGGAATTATGTTGTTTGTTGCAAGAGTTATCTACTCTTGTTTATGTATCCTAGGGAAAAGTTCCTTTTTTTTAGGTAATATTCTGCTTTTCCTCTTTTCAAAGGTTTTTTTAACTTAAAATATATGTTATTGCATATAACTTTTTGTTTTAAAATACTTTTCATACCATAATTTTGCCGCCATAGCCTTCTTTCTCTGAATTTTATATGTAACATTCTTATATCCTTTTGCTTTCAATCTGCTGTGTCCTTTGATTTAGAGTTGCCTATAGATTACACAGTTGTAAATTTCCATTTTGATTGGTATTTTGTAATAATAATTTATAATCAAGTAAATTTCTAAAAGTTAAAAGACATATACAAGTTTATTTTGGGATAAGTTAAAATAGTTTTGTATCTTAATGTGTGATAAGTTCAAAATTGCAAAAAAAAATTGTATATGTATTCACTATTCTTATGAAATATTTTCTTTATCAAAAGATATTAAATCACATATTTGATTGCACTTATCCTTAAAAAAATAGAGATAAAGGGAAGACTTTAAAGTTTTCCAGGATAGAAAAATCAAATCTCTTTACAAGGATTCAGAAGAAAGATCAGATTTCACCAAATTTCTCAAGAGCAGGATTGACCACATTGCAGTTGGAGTGCTCTTCCTTCAACATTCTGAAGGAAAGTAATTTCCAACCCAGAACTCTGTGTCCTGAAATGCCATAATCAAGCTACAGGACAGAATAAAGGTACTTGTTCTGCAGGCAAAACTCAAAATATTTACCTCCCAATCCCCTCTTCTCAAGAGGCTACTCAACTATTTGCTTCTTCAGGATGAAGAAGTAAGTAAAAAAGAAGGCATCAAACCCAAACCATAAAGTGTTGATTACAAATGAGAAAGGACAGGAATACACAGAATATGGGCCAAAGAAATATCCTGGCCCATAGCAATGCAGCAGGCCTGAAGAGCTGCACAGCCTCAAAAAGACTATCTTGGTGAAAATAGTATATCCCCAAATGTGCCTGATTTTACTGAGAGTTTAACAGCAGAGTCAGAAAATTTGAGGATGCTTGAATGATAAGTACATAAGAAACTAAGGAAACAGTGCATAGCTAAAGTCCAGGAAAAACAATTATTGCAAGAGAAGAAATGTAAATTATAAAACACAGGGTGGCTCAGCTGCGAGTGGTATGCAGTCATAGCAATTGTAAACATTAATATTGATTTTACTCCCAAGTGTGCTATAAATAGGATGTATTTATGGTGTGTGGTGAGAAGGGGTGTTAGACCCCCTAATTGACATTTTTTCATAAGGGGAAATCATTCAATAATGATATCTAAAATTGGAAAATCAGTAAGGTGAATAGGTAGCTTAGAGATTCGGGGATACATACAAACAACCCAATGCTAAAAGTCCTGCTTTTAGCATAGAGCACTGGAGAAGGAAAGCTATTAAAAGGCTTCAAGTCCTATTTTAATTTTTCAAAGTATGAAAATGTGTATTGCTCAGATAAAATTAAAGATGAAGTCAAATTGCAGCTCCACTGAAATAATATTTATTTATCAGTGTCTTATCAGTATCTATAATTGTGAATGGAAAACAAGAGCTACTGCCCTACTTGCTGTGATTGGGGGTTTAGTTGAAAACATCCTATTAGAAGAAACCTGGATCCCTTTCAGTGAGCAGACTTTTTCTATTGGCTGCAGAGAATGAGGTATATCTCCAGTCCTTGGTTCCTACCTGGCAGTTTTGTCTGAAGGGGTAGAGCTTGACTGGAGGAGCTGGCCCATGGGGCTTACAGGTGTCAGGGTTGATGAAGACCTGAGAAACCATGGAATGTTCAACAATAGTATGTAGTATGTATACACTCCTCTCCACCCCTCTGTGGGTTTATCAAGGGTTCATTTTATAAAACCTCATGACCTCTGTGTTTTTAGCCATGAACAAACTTCTGCATTTAAACATCTGTAGAAGTATAAGAATTACCTATATACACTTTAGAAATATTTCAAAACAGTTAAGTCCTATTTCTAAGTGTATTTTGTTCCAGAGGATATTCACTAACCAGATCTAACCCAGCAGCTCCTAGTCTCCAAAAAGATGTTTGAGGTAGGAAGAAAGAAGACAATGTTTTTTGTTGTTTTTTTTATTGTTTGTTTTGTTTGACTGTAGTAGGAAAAAGAGAACCAGTTTTTTTCAGCCCATTGAGAAATTATTGACCTTGGAAAAAGTTGTAAGCAGTACCTCTTGCTAT
The DNA here is from genome assembly GCF_052094955.1 of Ictidomys tridecemlineatus. Lineage (NCBI taxonomy): Eukaryota > Metazoa > Chordata > Mammalia > Rodentia > Sciuridae > Ictidomys > Ictidomys tridecemlineatus. Next base: position 135,124,722 of record NC_135483.1, on the reverse strand, counting down.
CTTGTTCAATCTCCTAAGCAAAACAGTTGCACTGAAGCTCACCCATAAAACCCTATAGGTTTTTCTCCTTCAGGTGCCTCAGGCTCACATGGCTGTGGACAAGGACTTGGAACTGGTGCTTGACTTCATGTCACGCATACCTTTATCATTATTGTTGTTGTTTTTTTTTTTTATAACCCATGAGCTTTACTTATATTTCTACATTCTTAAGATTTTTTTCTTAAGAAATATATCTAGTATCATCTGCTGTTTATCCTCCATCTTCACTGCTTCCTTCACTCAAAAGATCTTTACACGTAACTTTTTTTTTTTTTTTTAGGTACTGAGGATTGTATGTAAGGGTTCTTTACCATGAGTCACATCCCCAGTCCTTATTAATTTTTATTTTGAGACAGGTTCTCATTAAATTGCTTAGAGCCTCACTAAATTGCTAAGACTGGCCTGAATGTTGCAATCCTCCTGCCTTAGCCTCCCAAGTTGCTAGGATTACAGGCATGTACCACTGTGCCTGGCTTTCAAGGAATTTTTGTGGCATCTATAACTGTCCTTTAATAGCATTTAACACTGTGCAATGTTCTTAGCATTTGTGGACAGCAGGTTGAGAATACATTTCTAACATTTTAAATGTGTATATTAAGTAACTTATAGGGGGAAAAAACCTAAAGAAATAATCAGACAAATGCACATGGGTGTTTGCTATAGTGTTATTAGAAAAATTGAAATTAATCTTTTGTTATTTGAAAATTGAATTAAGATTACTTAATTGTTTATCCTTAGTAAATTTCTGAAATACATCCAATAGAATTATGGTACCATGTAGCATTATCGTTGATGAGGGGGAGATCAATTGATCAAAGGTCTATTGATCTCTCTATATATCTATCTTTAATTTTTTTAGGAATCTCAAAAGTTTATCCTTAACTGGAAAAGAGTATGGTATTGTAGGGTAGGAAAAATGTTCTAGGGGCAGTAAATGGTAGGGGAACAACTAAAGATATATTGAGGAAAGTTATTGAACCATAAGGTTATTTTAGTAAATGCATATAGAATAATTTCAGTGTTGATTTCCAACCTCTGGTGATCAGGATTTTTTTTCTCTTTCTGGTAGAGGAAGTGCAATCTCATCGGAAATTTTAGAGCTTGTTTTTAGAAAAAAAAAAAAAAAAGTGGTTAAAAAGCCCTTCCTGTACCTGCTCTTTCTCAAGTGCTTGCCTCTCAAAATAACCAATATACAAAAGGACATATTTTGGGTTGTCTTGTCCTGAACTCCTCAGTCTTAAAATGTGTGTGTATATTTTCCTAATGTCTACCCATGTGAATGTCTGAAAGAAAGCATGTGAAATTTTTCATAATGTTTTTCATTTATAAACAAGGATGGGTTTATTTTATTTAATTTTAATGAATTGTCTGATTTTGTTTTTCCACAAGTCAAATTATTTATTGATCAGAAAGAAGGAATAAACTACTTTCATTTAAAAACATATTTTATGGGAAATTACTCCTTGAATTAAATCCTTTATAAATTCTTCCAATAAAATGTAATGCATTCCACTGTCATATATAAATTTAAAAAAAAAGAATACAAATAAATGTTGGTGAGGATGTGGAGAAAAATGAACACTTACACATTGTTGGTGGGACTGCAAATCAGTACAACCACCTTGGAAAGCACATATAGAGATTCCTCAAAAGATTAGGAACGAGACCACCCACATGGCCCAGCTATTCCATTCCTTGATATTTATCCAAAAGGACTAAAATAAATAAATAAATAGATAGATAAATAAATAAATAAATTCTTCCAATGAAAGAATTTTTCCCATTATCACTGTATTAGAAATAACTATTGGGGATAATAGCTAAACCACTTTTGAAACATAAGCAATAGTCCCAGATGCAACTCCAAGCAATTGTCCATATCTTTGAGCCTGAGAACAATTAAGTTAAAAACTTTTATATATTTTCCATGGGAATAAATTTAGGGGTGGTATTGGAAGTATGATAAAATGGCCAATAATGAATCTTAAATGGGAACAGCCCTTTGGACATAGGAGCCTCTGCCTTTGGTTGAGGAAGGAAAGATCACTGATGAGAACACTTTACTACCCAATGGAAGTCAAAAATCTCCTTGCTCATGAACAAGGTGTGAAATAAAGCATGCAACCTGTCAGGAACCCTGGGAGTACAAATGTGAGTTTTTAAACTTATCTTAAGTAACACAGAGGTCTGTGCAAAAGTTGTGAGTGTACCACGCAGATGCTATCTGCTCATCAGCAGAAGGCAGCATAGCTTGATTAGGATTGTTGACTGGAGTAAAATGAGAGCATCTAGAACGTGAAGAAAGATTCCACCGACCTGCAAGGCTCAGACTCCTTGACACGGAAGATCTTTGCATGACTTGCAGAGCCCCCAGTGTCAGCAACTGGTTTTAACCACATTTCCTTTCCTGGCGGCAACTATATCTAACCTTTGTAGAAAACGTTTACGTCTATACTTTGGGTTCATTGTTACTGCTGTTATTATTAACAAGGACAAGGAACTTGGTTTAGGTCCAATTTAAGGACTGTGGAAATTAGTTTGGTTTCATTCCAGAATAAGCCAATGAAAATAACTGGTTCCATTCATTTATTAGTTCAGATGAACAAAGCCAGTTTTATTCCAGGCATAATGCTTATCTGTGTGACTGACCTGCACTGAAGCAGAGGGGAAGACAGAAATCCAGAAAAGGCAGAAACTGAGAAGTTGGCTTCACTCCCCAAGGGCTGACTATGTTCCAGAGCAAAGAGAAATATTACCCCCAAGGAGCTGAAGTCAAGACTCAGAGGTTCTCTGGTGTTTTTGACCTTTGCATATAGGGAAATTAAAGCAATTTTACAGTGTACTCTACAAGAACAGCTTTACTATTTTCTATTTAGCTTAAGGATGCATAGACATGCAAATGTGATTATTTATCAGAGCACAGCACTCTTTCTGAAAATAACTTTATTTTTCCCAAGGTGTATAAAACATGGTTCCTTTTAAACTAAATTACCTTTGAATTATATTTTGAAATTTTTAGATATTCTTAAGAGATTTTTTAAAAATGCCCTTGTAATAAAGCCAGGTTGGGAAACAGACTTACTAACATAGGCATCAAAGACAAAATTCTTATCACTGAGTCTCCCAATGGCCACCATGGAGTTAATGACTTTGCTCCATTGGCTAGTTTTTTTCCTGAATTAAATAATTTTTAATAAAAATATAGGCTCATGACAAACTTTGCAGAAAATAAAGGATATGCAATGAAATGTGTGCCTGCAACCTTGCCCAAATGCCATCCAGAAGTCATCATTATTTGTACTTTCTTGCTTATTTTTATAGAAATTTTCTGTTATACACAATAGCCATGGATAATAAATGGATGTATAAAATGTATAAAAAATTTATATCTTACAATGACAATTTTCTTTCTGATACTGATCCTCTTTCTTTTGTGAATAATTTTAAATTAAAAACCTGTCCCAAAGTTCATTTCAAACAAGTCTATGGAGTTCTACATCATCTTTCTAATGACTATAATATTTGGTTATGTGGATATACCATATCTTATTTAATTAGTTTTCTATTGAAGGGTAGTTGGGTTGTTATCATCTTCTTTTTTCTATAGTAACTAATAGTAATCATAGAGAAATATGCCTGCATGAATGTGTAAATTTGTGTAATTAGGATAAAGTTCTAGAAATGAGATTACTAGGTTGAAGCATGTATTATATTTGCAATGTACCCTCACTAGTAGCTTTGACAAAATTTTTTTTCACTTGAACAACTTCACAATAAAAATATGAAAAATTAATGAGTACACTATAAAACTAACAATGATGGGCACTGATTTAGGGCTAAAATAACACATTTCAGAATCTGAAAAAAATCCTCATGGTTTAATGTTCAGTGCATTAAAAAAAAAAAAAAAAAAAAACAGCACACAGATCCCAAATCCCATTAAACCAGAGAAATGATCTCCACAAACTCATGCTCCTTTAAAGAAACATTCCACTTTCAGTTTTGGAAGGAATTTGCCATCAAATTGTTAAATTTTGTCACCAAGTTGTGACACCCTCTAGAACATTTAAAGTCTTAGAGCAATTCAGGCCAATGCTGCAAGTACCTGTTGCCTGATTACCCTTTACCAAACCCACTTGATCTAAAAAGAAGAATTCTACACTGTCTAGGGACATGGAAGGGACGGCAACCACACCAACAGTGTTTAATGAAAGACCACAGTTGAAGCCTCATTGCATCTTGAAATAAAATATTCATCATATTGCTTCTCACAGGACAAAGTTCTATCGTGTGAGATGTGCTATGAAGGAATTTCTATTTTATCACTTCCCTCGTGACAAAGTTCTGCCTTGTAAGAAATGACACAAGAGGAAGCACATTTCCCTGGATCATTGTAGCTAACAATAAATATATTTTACAGAAAGGAAGGAGAGAGGCAGTCAAGAAGGAAAGCACATAAAAAATAAAAAAAATAGTGTCCAGCAAGCCTCATCCCAAAGGCTTCTTTCATGTTTTATTCATCTTTGTATCACCATCTGTCATGTGATGGCCCCAAGTACACATCTTATGATCCTCTATCTTGAATGATTCTCTTTTCTCTGCAACACACACACACACACACACACACACACACACACACACACACACACACACACGGCCTTCTCATGCTCCACAGACTTTCAACCCATTATTGGTTTTGTCAGGAATGCCTTCCCTGTCTTAATCCACAGCTCTGGCCTATGTAGCCCTGCATTGCTGACTCAAGGATCATTGCCACTCTTTCCATCCAAGACACACCCACTCCTCCAGTAGAATTCCATACTCCTAGGGCATAGCTCCATTATAATTATTTTTTCATTTTTCCCCCTACTCTCTTATTTTTCTTATATGTTACTAGGATCCTATTACTTCTTTCTTGTGTATTTATAACATACCATCTTATTATGATTACTTGTGAATATTATTTACAACTAGGGTACATTTTTTTTATTGTCTTCCCTAAAATTACACGTATGCATTGCTTCAGTGCACAGTTCACTACAGTTAATAAAAAGTTTATTAGAAATCTATTATCCAGGCAATTTACTAATTTAATGGCACATATTGCATTATTAAGTACTTAAGTTATAATTCCAAATGGGTAGAGAGCTTACTATGAGTAGGCACTCTTTTAGGTATTGTAGAAAAGTATTTAATTCTTACAACTGAAGGAGGTCAGCTAGTTATTATTATAATCTTCATTTTCAGATGTGGAAAATAAGGCACTGACAAGTCCAGTAACTTGCCAACCACTTAATAGCTAAGTGTTGGCACCAGACTTCAAACTCAAGCAGTCTGACTTCAAAGTCCATGCTCTGGGCCACTGTGTGACATACAGCAACACTTTGAGATAAGCATACCTATTCCCATTGTACAGATGAGGCTCAAAGAAGCAAAATAACATGTTCAAGGTCTCACAATTCATTGGAAAAGTTTGGTTCAAAATTTTACTTAACTCCAAAATCCATACATTTTCTACTGCCTAAGCTTCAATTCAAATAAAAGCCTACTTCTTCTTAGGGCATGATTATAGTCTGTCTCAGTTCATATTTGTCGGTGTCAACTTTTGCCCTGCAAAATATACTTCTCCCTAGCACACTGTTCTTCCTTCAGACATCTACCTCCTTTCATCTCGGTCTATGGGTGCAACAGAAGAAATGTACTGATTTTATATTTCCATGTCTTCTCCTCTAAACATTTGAAGCTCCTGAGAAGAGGAATTCTCTCCTCCCTCTCGTTTTCCTTTTCCCGCTAGTTAAACCTCTCATGCATAATGAATAGTGGAGTTGAAAATATTCATTGAGTGAACCCTTCACATGTTACTTGTTCAGTCAATATTTGTCCAATGAACTGTTTGTGTAATTGCATAGCAAATAAAATAGGACTTGCCAAAGCGTTAGTATGTCAGTAGATGGAGAAAAGTCAAGTATATGCTCCAAGTACACACTTCCTAGTACCACTGAAAGACAAAAGTATTTGAGCCACTGGAGGTGTCTAAGTACTTTATGCTAGGAACCATGTAAAATACCTGAAATAATCTGACCTGTTGTTCATAAAAGAGTAATGATACCGAAAAATTTCACTTCCTAATATGGGGAAAATCAACATTTTTCCAGAGAGAGGATAAAAGGTTTATGATCTCTCTCTCTCAATGACCAAAGTCAAGTAATCCTATGGAGTATTGAACTACATTTGATAGAGACATTTAGAGCTTTTAAAAAATAAGAGATTACAATGTCTACCCATCCTGTACTCTTCCAAAAATATAGTTCAAACAGACAAACAAACGAACTTTCAGCCAAAAATACATGTCCTGTAAAAATTGCAATTTTTCTACTTATGAAAACTTTTTAAAAATCAAGTATAAAGTTCTACCAAAAAAAATGTTTGTAGGATTTTACTGCTGTCCTAAGACTATCTTTAGTGCTTCTTTTGTGTATTGGTGTGATGCCCTTAAGAGAAAAAGGAAACAGTGATGCAAAAGCTGAGATAGCCATGAAAAGAGAACTTTGGTTTGTCTCTCCTCTGGTGCTGCATATTGACCCCACCTTGAGACTTACTGGTCTAGATAGTTTCCCTTGTTCTCATTCAGTACTTTGACATTCTTGTGTGTGTGTGTGTGTGTGTGTGTGTGTGTGTGTGTGTGTATGCAAAAATCACCATTCAGTTCCCATTACTCATAGGAACATGGTCCTGAAGGTTTTCTGAAGAAAATATTCCAAGTATACGCAATACAGAATTGTGTTTTTAAGTTGCTCATGTACAGGTGACTGTATCTCATCCAATGAGACTATTATAGCACATGGCCTATTATCATATAAAGACCATAATAAGAATAGATGATGACTATAGTGAAAATATTATAACTCCAAACAGCTGGCATTGAGATGCCATAGTTACCATAGTACCAAGGAAAAAATGAAGGATAGTATAAATGGGGAGGTTAGACAAGATGCAAATAATACCCATTTTTCTTAGTAGCATACTCCAGTTCCTGCTTTTAACTAAAAATGCTAATATTTCAATGAGTAATCTCCAGACTGCTAATATTTCAATGAGTAATCTCCAGACTGCTAATATTTCAATGAGTAATCTCCAGACTGCAGAGTCTTTTTTGGATGAATATATTCCTCACTGTGCATACAAATAAAATTGCCAGGAGTGAGGACAAAGAGTTGAGGGATGTGGGCAGTATAAAAGGAAGTATTGGCCAACAGAAAATACAGCACAGACCTGCATTACCTTATGACATAGCCATTAAAATTTCTTCCTTTGCTGGTTTTGATTTAAATTTCCCACCTTTTGTACCTACTGGCTGGAAAATAACATGAGGGGAATTGGGCCTTAAAAAGAACTAGTCCAAAGGGTAATTAATTTTCTAATGGCTAATATTTTTGGAGTGCTCACAGAGTTGGAATTAGGGTGCTAAGATGTGGATCATCTCATTAAATTGAGTGCACCATAAATGTAGATAGCATAGTTAAAGTAATTTTACAAATGAGAAATAGAGGGATAGATTGGTTTAAAAAAAAACTTGATGGAGGAAATAAGGATTGAAATCAAATTCTTTGAATGTATTACTTTGTCAAAATGAACCCAAACACTGTGTACAGTTGTAATTGAAATAAGATATAAGAAAAAGAAAAGAAAAAATAAATAAAGAAAGAAAAATGTGATCAAAGAAATGCAAACAACAACCAAAAAAAAAAAACCCACTTGCCCAAGGTCACACACCTGTGGCATAATTAGTATTCTAAAATGACAAATGACCAATGTGAGTGTAATAACCTGAAAGGAGGAAATGGCTGAGTGAAAAGGGTCTTCATCTAGGAATAAAATGCTCTAGACTGAAATCTCAGCTTCCATTAAACCTCATGAACCTCAGTTCTCCGTGTGCCTATCTATGGGGTTATGTGAATATTAACTAAAATAGTGTTTACTTTGAGGATTCTGTAAATGCAAACAAACAATATGAGCTCAATATCTTACTCTATTACTGATAAAGAAGAAGGGGCCGAGATCAGGATGTTACCATGGGAGAATGGCAGTTGGGGACTCCAGATACAACATTAGGGGGCGAGAGGCGGCTATGTGATGAGGCATTCTGGTATTTGTGAACTTAGAGCAGAGAGAGGAGGATGAGTCCAAGATGCTTCTAGAAAAACAAAAGAAGAAATACCAAATGAAAGAAGAGTAGGTAATAGTGGGCATGGTGTGGGGATGTTGAGACCAAAGAGAAGTGGGTGGGGAGAAAGGGGGAAGAAGAGGAAGAGAAAGAGACAGTTAAAGCTCAACCCAAAGCTGGTGTACTATGTGGGATATAAGAAAGATGATTTTTTTCTTTGCTGGATGGTCAACTTCTGTTGTTGTGACTGCTGGAAACAAAGACTTACCTATTCTGAAGAGAAGAGAACTGCACTCTTGCTTTCTGGAATATTTGTTTTGCAGACTCAGGGGATATCTAGTTTACTTCCATGTGCTTTTCTTGCTTGCTTTTTATTTTGCTTTCTTTCTTTCCCTTTCTGTTTTCTCCCTTGAGGGAAAGATCATGTAGTTAAATTTGAGGCTTTGTCAAATATTTAGGCCAGTGGTTTTTAAATTTAGTAAGCATCAGAATCCTGGGATTGTGCATCAGATTTAGCAATTAAATATACAGGACACTCAGTTCAATTTAAATTTCAGATAAGCAATGGATAATTTTTTAGTGTAAGTATGTTCCAAATATTGAATGGGACATACTAAAAAATATTTTTTGTTTATCTGAAATTCAGATTTATCTGGATACCCTTGATTTTACCTGGCAATTCCACCTACGGAGCTTGTTAACATCCAGAGTTACCAGTTCCATATTTGTATTCTGTGTGTTGGTCTGAAATGGAACATGTGACCCTCCAAGATTGTTCTTAGACAACATATGAAGAGAGACTAGTCAAACTTGGTAATTTTTATTCAGGAATAAAAGATTTCATGAGGACAGGAGAGCACTTGCAGGAGAGGTTGGAGGTATACATAGCTGTAGTAAACCTAAGAAATTCTAGAGGACCTGATCCTTGATTGACAAGAGGTAACTGAGTGCTGGGACCCCTTTGTGTGAACAAGAAAAGACATTCATTGAATCCACCTGTTATGTCATTTAGTTTTCTCAACAACCACATGTGGAAGATAACCTATCATCTCCGTCTTGTTAGGTAAGGAAAATAAAAGCTCAGAATTAATCAACTTGCTTAAGTTCATACAGGTAATAATTTGAAATTAATGTTTGAAGCAAGACCAATTTTTTTTTCAAAGCCCATATTCTGAAGCAATCCCATGCAAAAATAATGGGTTTGAAAAACTTTGGCAATAGAGTTTTTCATCCATTCCCAGTATTCTTCAATAAAATATAGTCAGAGGTCTGACATAGGCTCTCTGGAATATTTAAAGAGTTCCACATACTGATGTATATAATAATGGGCAAAGAACTTGAGAGTTCTTGAAAGGAACTGGCTAAAAAATTGGGAGACCTAATAGATAAGGTATTGTTTTAGAAAAACTTTTTTTTTTGTGTGTGTGTGTAGAAAATTTGGCCCTAGCCCAAACCATTGTCCTCAAGTGGAATATGTCAAGAGAATCCTCTTTTGCAGAACAGACCAACAATTTTCTCACCAGCTGACCCAAGACAGCTGAATATACTCTGAAGAAGGTGTCAGCTGAGACCTCTAAATACAGAGAACTGGTCAATGCAGGAAATGGGGGTTTTTAGACTTGGAAGACAGCTCAAGGAAAATACAGACACTGAGATTTTACTCTATTTGGAGAGTTGGTAGAAAGAAAAAATAATGAGTAAGAACAATGGTTTGAGTATCAGTCAGGCAAAAATCTTGACTCAATGAATATGTGCTAGAGTGTGTTGCCATTCAAAATAATCCTGTGTCTTTCTCTGGGTTGTCCTGCTTCCTGCCTTGTCCTTCCCTGTAGGAGAATTCTGTGTGACTTGTGTTGGTTGGTCAATCCAAAGCGGAAACCCAAATGGCCAGCATGTGATTCCTTAGGATTTCTTTCCCTCTTCCCTGAGACTAGGAATGTCCCAGAGAGAGCCTTTTTACTCAGACAGGGTATAGAAATGAATATACAGCAGAGCCATGTGGTCCGTGATAAACACAGATGTAAGCAATTGAGTAAACCTCTATTATTCTAATAAGTCACTCACATCTTAGGGCATTTTGTTATTAGAAAATGCCTTGATTATCCTGACTGGTAAATAAGAAAACACTCTATAAATATCAAAGTTGTCCAAGGATGGAGAGAAATACCTGCAAAAGTGGTGAGTCTTTGTGCTATAAGAATTATAACAGCTGTGAGACTACTTTGGACTATGTTTTTTAAAAATGTGGAAGAGAGGTGGATTGAATGATGGGACTTTAATCTTTTTTGTACATCTTAGATTCTGTGCTATATTAATAGGAGGTAAAGGGAGGTATAAAATGAACAAGACCAATTTTGTACATCTGTACTTTCAAATCTCTAGAAGAGAAAGAACACAGTGACATTAGTATAGATTAATATCCATTTGTGGTTAGTGAAACTTCATTTTTTCCACATTTTTTATTGGTGCATTATAGTAGTACATAATGGAAGGATTTGTCGTTGCATATTTGTATGTGCATGCAATATAATAGCATAATTTGTACAATATTACTCCATATCACTTCCCCTCATCCCTTGGTCCCCTACTTCTACTGACTTCCCTTTGATGTCCATGAGATCTGCCCCGACCTTCCTTTTCCTTTTTTCTCTCTAGCTTCTGAATAAGGTAGAACGTATTTAGCCCTTGATCTTCTGAGTTGGACTTTTTTCATTTAACAGGATGGTCTCTAGTTTCATCTATTTTCCTATAAATGACATAATTTCATTTTTCTTTATGGCTAAATAAAACTCCCTTCAGTATTTGTACCACATTTTTTATTCATTCATTTGTTGATGGACACCTAGACTGGTACCATTGTTTAGCTACTTTGAATTGTGTTGCTATAAACCTGGCTATGCATGTATCACTGTAGTATGAGGACTTTAATTCTTCAGGATTAATACTGAGGGGGTGGTATAGCTGGGTCATATGGTGATTCTATACCTAGTCTTTTGAGAAAATTTCTTACTGATTTTCATAGTGGTTGTACTAATTTACAATCCTACTCAGCAGTATAAAAAAATGTTCCTTTTTTCTACATCCTTCCAGCATTTATTATTATTTGTATTCTTGATGACTGACATTCTGAATAGTGCGACATGAAATCTCAGCGTAGTTTTGATTTCCCTAATTGCTAATGATGTTGAACATTTTTTTTCAAATATTTGTTGGCCATTTAAATTTCTTCTTTTGAGAAATGTCTGTTTAATTTCATTTCCCATTTATTAAGTTATTTGAATTTTTGGTATAAAGTTTTTAAGTTTTTATTTTTTCTAAATATTAACCCTCTGTCTGAAGAGTAACTAGCAAAGATCCCCCACCCCCGGCCTTGTAAGTTTTCTCTTTCCTGGTCTTTGACATGAGGCTAATAACAACCTAGCAGGTTTATTGTAAAGATTGAATAAATTAAAATATGTCATATTGCTAATACATACTAGGTACTAGGTAAACATCATAAATTAAAGATCATAAATTATATAACATTTTAGTTTGGCTTGGATTTATATTTACATCTTCTTCACCTTGGCATAAAATGCGTTAAAAGCTAGGACTCTTTTTCTGTTGGGACTTTTCAATATCTAAAGTACAGGAAGGGCGGTCCTGCAACCCACCAGCAAGACAGGTCCAGCGGCCTGCTGAGGGGTAGGCCCGTCCCCTCCCCCAGTGCCTGCAAGGTAGGCGGGACTGTGACCACCGGCAGATCAGGCCCAGCGGCTTGTTGCGGGCCGGAGCCGGCCCCACCCCCAGTGCCTGCAAGGTAGGAGAACCGGCAACCCACGGGCAGGTCAGGCCCAGCAACCTGCCAGACAGAGCTGCCACACGCGCCTGCAGGGAAAGCGGTCCTGCGACCCACCAGCAGGACAGGTCCAGCGGCCTGCTGAGGGGCAGGCCCGTCCCCTCCCCCAGTGCCTGCAAGGTAGGTGGGACTGTGACCACCAGCAGATCAGGCCCAGTGGCCTGTTGAGGGGCGGAGCCGGCCCCTCCCCCAGTGCCTGCAAGGTAGGCGAACCGGGGACCCATTGGGAGGTTAGGCCCAGCAAACTGCGGAGAGACAGAGGTGCCCCTCGCGCCTGCTGGGTAGGCGGACCTTCGACCGGCCAGCAGAGCAGACCTAGGGCCCGCCAGCCTGGTAGACGGATCGCACCAATTGGAGGAGGATCACAGCCACTACCTGTCCTGCAAGGGAGACTTTTCAACTATACAAGAGCAATATAAATAAATAGAGGGAAAATTTCAAAAACACAACAGTTTCACCAAGCAGAAAGAAACGCCAGCAGTATGAAAAGACAAGGAAAGAAAGGACCACAGGCAATGCAGTTCAACTCAACTTTAGAAGAGGTAATAGCTGGAACAGATGGAATGTCAGACAGAGAGGTCAGGATATACATGCTTCAGATGATCTGGAGTCTCAAGGAAGACATGAGACAGCAAAATCAGACAATGAAAGATCACATTGACAAGGAACTACATAAACAAATCCAGGAAGTAAAAGATCAATTTCACAGGGAGATAGAGGAAATAAAAAACAAACAAATAGAAATCCTAGAAATGCAGGAAGCAATAAACCAACTTAAAAACTCAATTGAGAATACTACCAGCAGAGTGGATCACTTAGAAGATAGAACATCAGACAATGAAGACAAAGTATTTCAACTTGAAAAGAACATAGACAGCTCAGCAAGTCTGCTAAGAAACCATGAGCAGAACATCCAAGAAATATGAGATAATATCAAAAGACCAAACTTAAGAGTCATTGGGATACAGGAAGGCACAGAGCTCCAAACCAAAGGAATAAACAATATATTCAGTGAAATAATACGAGAAAACTTCCCAGACTTGAAGAATGAGACATAACCCCAAATCCTAGAAGCCTACAGGATGCCGAATGTGCAAAATCATAAGAGATCCACACCTAGACACATTATAATGAAGATGTCCAACATACAGAATAAGGAGAGAATTTTAAAAGCTACAAGAGAAAGGAAGCAGATTACATTTAGGGGTAAACCAATCAGGATAACAGCTGATCTCTCAACACAGACTCTAAAAGCTAGAAGATCCTGGAATAACATATTTCAAACGCTAAAAGAAAATGGGTTCCAACCAAGAATCGTGTATCCGGCGAAATTAAGCTTCAGGATGGAAGATGAAATTAAAACATTCCATGATAAACAAAAGTTAAAAGAATTTGCAGCTAGAAAACCATCCCTTCAAAAAATCCTTGGCAAAACACTACAGAAAGAGGAAATGGAAAACAACAATGAAAACCAACAGTGGGAGGTAGGACAGTAAAGGGGGGAAAATAATCAAAGAGGAAAACAAATCAGGTTTAGCAGCATTAATAAACAAATATGGCTGGAAGAACAAACCATATCTCAATAATAACCCTAAATGTTAATGGCTTAAACTCACCAATTAAGAGACACAGGCTAGTTGAATGGATCACAAAACAAGACCCAACAATATGCTGCCTACAGGAGACGCATTTGATAGGAAAAGATATACATAGACTGAAGGTGAAAGGTTGGGAAAAATCATATCACGTATATGGACTGCGGAAACAAGCAGGAGTGTCCATACTCATATCAAATAAAATAGATTTCAAACCAAAGTTAATCAAAAGGGATAAAGAAGGACACTACATACTGCTCAAGGGAACCATACACCAACAAGACATAACAATCATAAATATATATGCCCCAAACAACGGTGCTGCTGTGTTCATCAAGCAAACTCTTCTCAAGTTCAAGAGTCTAATAGACCACCATACAATAATCATGGGAGACTTCAACACACCTCTCTCACCACTGGACAGATCTTCCAAACAAAAGTTGAATAAGGAAACTATAGAACTCAATAACACAATTAACAACCTAGACTTAATTGACATATATAGAATATACCACCCAACATCAAGCAGCTACACTTTTTTCTCAGCAGCACATGGATCCTTCTCAAAAATAGATCATATATTATGTCACAGGGCAACTCTTAGACAATATAAAGGAGCGGAGATAATACCATGCATCTTATCTGATCATAATGGAATGAAACTAAAAATCAACAATAAAAGAAGCAAGGAAAAATCATGCATCACTTGGAGAATGAACAATAGGTTACTTAATGATCAATGGGTTTTAGAAGACATCAAGTAGGAAATTAAAAAATTCTTAGAGTTTAATGAAAACACAGACACAACATATCGGAATCTATGGGACACATTGAAAGCAGTTCTAAGAGGAAAATTCATTGCTTGGAGTTCATTCCTTAAAAAAAGAAAAAACCAACAAATAAATGATCTCATACTTCATCTCAAAATCCTAGAAAAAGAAGAGCAAAACAACAGCAAAAGAAGTAGAAGGCAAGAAATAATTAAAATCAGAGCTGAAATTAATGAAATCGAAACAAAAGAAACAATTGAAAAAATTGACAAAACGAAAAGTTGGTTCTTTGAAAAGATAAATAAAATTGATAGACCCTTAGCCATGCTAGCGAAGAGAAGAAGAGAGAGAACTCAAATTACTAGCATACGGGATGAAAAAGGCAAGATCAGGACAGACACTTCAGAAATACAGAAGATAATCAGAAATTATTTTGAATCCTTATACTCCAATAAAATAGAAGATAGTGAAGGCATCGATAAATTTCTTAAGTCATATAATCTGCCCAGATTGAGTCAGGAGGATATAGACAACCTAAACAGACCAATATCAATTGAAGAAATAGAAGAAACCATCAAAAGATTACCATCTAAGAAAAGCCCAGGACCGGATGGGTATACAGCAGAGTTTTACAAAACCTTTAAAGAGGAACTAATACCAATACTTTTCAAGCTATTTCAGGAAATAGAAAAAGAGGGAGAACTTCCAAAGTCATTCTATGAGGCCAACATCACCCTGATTCCGAAACCAGACAAAGACACTTCAAAGAAAGAAAACTACAGACCAATATCTCTAATGAACCTAGATGCAAAAATCCTCAATAAAATTATGGCAAATTGTATACAAAAACATATCAAAAAAATTGTGCACCATGATCAAGTAGGATTCATCCCTAGTATGCAAGGCTGGTTCAACATACGGAAATCAATAAATGTTATTCACCACATCAATAGACTTAAAAATAAGAACCATATGATCATCTTGATAGATGCGGAAAAAGCATTCGACAAAGTACAGCATCCGTTTATGTTCAAAACTCTCGAAAAACTAGGGATAACAGGAACATACCTCAACATTGTAAAAGCTATTTATGCTAAGCCTCAGGCTAGCATCATTCTCAATGGAGAAAAATTGAAGGCATTCCCTCTAAAATCTGGAACAAGACAGGGATGCCCGCTCTCACCACTTCTGTTCAACATAGTTCTCGAAACACTGGCCAGAGCAATTAGACAGACGAAAGAAATTAAAGGCATAAAAATAGGAAAAGAAGAACTTAAATTATCACTATTTGCAGATGACATGATTCTATACCTAGCAGACCCAAAAGGGTCTACAAAGAAACTATTAGAGCTAATAAATGAATTCAGCAAAGTGGCAGGTTATAAAATCAACACGCATAAATCAAAGGCATTCCTGTATATCAGCGACAAATCCTCTGAAATGGAAATGACAACCACTCCATTCACAATATCCTCAAAAAGAATAAAATACTTGGGAATCAACCTAACAAAAGAGGTGAAAGACTTATACAATGAAAACTACAGAACCCTAAAGAGAGAAATTGAAGAAGACCTTAGAAGATGGAAAAATATACCCTGCTCATGGATAGGCAGAACTAACATCATCAAAATGGCGATATTACCAAAAGTTCTCTGTAGGTTAAATGCAATGCCAATCAAAATCCCAAAGGCATTTCTTGTAGAAATAGAGAAAGCAATCATGAAATTCATATGGAAAAATAAAAGACCCAGAATAGCAAAAACAATACTAAGCAGGAAGTGTGAATCAGGTGGTATAGCGATTCCAGATTTCAAACTATACTACAGAGCAATAGTAACAAAAACAGCATGGTACTGGTACCAAAACAGGCGGGTGGACCAATGGTACAGAATAGAGGACACAGAAACCAACCCACAAAACTACAACTTTCTTATATTTGATAAAGGGGCTAAAAGCATGAAATGGAGGAAGGATAGCATCTTCAACAAATGGTGCTGGGAAAGCTGGAAATCCATATGCAACAAAATGAAACTGAATCCCTTTCTCTCGCCATGCACAAAAGTTAACTCAAAATGGATCAAGGAGCTTGATATCAAATCAGAGACACGGCATCTGATAGAGGAGAAAGTTGGCTACGACCTACATGCTGTGGGGTCGGGCTCCAAATTCCTCAATAGGACACCCATAGCACAAGAGTTAACATCTAGAATCAACAAATGGGACTTACTCCAACTAAAAAGTTTTTTATCAGCAAAAGAAACAATAAGAGAGGTAAATAGGGAGCCTACATCATGGGAACAAATCTTTACTCCTCACACTTCAGATAGAGCCCTAATATCCAGAGTATATAAAGAACTCAGAAAATTAGACAATAAGATAACAAATAATCCCATCAACAAATGGGCCAAGGACTTGAACAGACACTTCTCAGAGGAGGACATACAATCAATCAACAAGTACATGAAAAAATGCTCACCATCTCTAGCAGTCACAGAAATGCAAATCAAAACCACCCTAAGATACCATCTCACTCCAGTAAGATTGGCAGCCATTACGAAGTCAAACAACAATAAGTGCTGGCGAGGATGTGGGGAAAAGGGTACACTTGTACATTGTTGGTGGGACTGCAAATTGGTGCAGCCAATTTGGAAAGCAGTATGGAGATTTCTTGGAAAGCTGGGAATGGAACCACCATTTGACCCAGCTATCCCCCTTCTCGGTCTATTCCCTAAAGACCTAAAAAGAGCATGCTACAGGGACACTGCTACATCGATGTTCATAGCAGCACAATTCACAATAGCAAGACTGTGGAACCAACCTAGATGCCCTTCAATAGATGAATGGATAAAAAAAAATGTGGCATTTATACACAATGGAGTATTACTCTGCATTGAGAAATGACAAAATCATAGAATTTGGAGGGAAATGGATGGCATTAGAGCAGATTATGCTAAACGAAGCTAGCCAAGCCCTAAAAAACAAATGCCAAATGTCTTCTTTGATATAAGGAAAGTAATTAAGAACAGACTAGGGAAGAAGAACAGGAGAAGAAGACCATCATTAAACAGGGTTGAGAGGTGGGAGGGAAAGGGAGAGAGAAGGGAAATTGCATGGAAATGGAACGAGACCCTCAGGGTTATACAAAATTACATACAAGAGGAAGTGAGGGGAAAGGGAAAAATAATACAAGGGGGAGGAATGAATTACAGTAGTTGGGGTAGAGAGAGAAGAGGGGATGGGAGGAGAGGGGAGGGGGGAGAGTAGAGGATAGGAAAGGCAGCAGAATACAACAGACACTAGGATGGCAATATGTAAATCAATGGAAGTGTAACTGATGTGATTCTGCAAGCTGTATACGGGGTAAAATGGGAGTTCATAACCCACTTGAATCAAAATGTGAAATATGATATATCAAGAACTATGTAATGGAGGGGTAAGACAAGATAATACAAATGGAAGAAATGATTTACAGTAGAAGGGGTAGAGAGAGAAAAGGGGAGGGGAGGGGAGGGGAGGGGAGGGGGGATTGTAGAGAATAGGACAGACAGCAGAATACATCAGACACTAGAATGGCAATATGTCAATCAATGGAAGGGTAACTGATGTGATACAGCAATCTGTATACGGGGTAAAGTTGGGAGTTCATAACCCGCTTGAATCAAACTGTGAAATATGATGTATTAAGAACTGTGTAAGGTTTTGAATGACCAACAATAAAAAAAATAATAAAAAAGAAATAAAGTACAGGAAGGTATGATAGGTAAAAAAATATACTCCAAGGTATATTCTATTTTATTATTAGCAGATACTATACATTTAAAACTAAATGTGTGTGTTCCTGCCAATTCATATGCTGGCTCTCTAAGCCCAGTAGGTATTTTTTTGTTTTGTTTTGTTTTGTTTTTGATATGGGACCTTTGAGAGAAAATTAGGAGATAAGGACAAGGCCCTTATTATGGGATTAGTGTCTTTATAAGAAGGGGAAAGAGACCAGTCAATGCTCTTTCCATGAGAGAAAACAGCAAGAAGGACATCACAACTAGAGAAGAGGAGTACCACCAGAAATTGAACCAATTGCCACCTTGGATTTTGGAATTCTCAGCCCCCAGAACTGTGAGAAAATAGATTTTGTTGTTCAAGCCACCTGGTCAATGATATTTTGTTATAGGATCCTGAGATGACTGAGAATACGTATACTTATGGTAATTCTCTAGCTTTGTATAGACCCTCTCATATCAGTACAACTAAATTAATTTGGGGGATACTGTCTTGGGATATAGGATTTGTAGTGTTAACACTTTTTAAGACCCGAATCCTATATACAAGAAAGAGAATAGACACAATTTCAGTCTTTGAAAAGATTGCATGCCAAATAACTAAGGAATTTGGACAGATCTTTTCTGTTTTCTACCAGATATTCCTCTATCTTTGCTAACAGAATTTGAGTTTGTTTCAACTGTCAATGTACCCAGTCCTAGGCAGTGCTGCACAATAATATAAGCCAGTCATGAGAATCTTGTGTTTTGCTCTCTCAGTATCCTTTGAAGTTTTGGGGGGCCTTGGGAGTGAGAAGTTGGTAAGGGAGCTCCCGGAAAACTTTTGCATTTTTGACAAAAACAGACAGCTATCTGAAAATAACAATCCATCCTCTCCTTGCTTGAGCATGCAAAGCCTGTTGTCTGCATTTGTTATTCTAAATATGTCAGCCATGAGATAGGAAAACCAAACACTAAAGACAATGAAGCAGAAATATGGAAAGAACAGTAAGTTATTGATCACATTGTTGAGAAACTGAACCAAAGGTAGAAACCACCTACTTGATCAAATACCTACATGAAAAAAAAAATATGTGTTACTGCCAAAAGAAAAATATACTTCTATTGAAGTCACTCTTAGTCTTTTTTAAATATAAATTTCAGCCAAATACATTTTTTTTAAAAAAATACCAGATAAAAGGATAATATATAGCAGAATTGCTGCTGCTTTGAAAGTTTAGGATAGCTAAATAGGGGGTGAAATATCATTGGCATGGAATCAGTGGAAAAGGGGAAGGGGAAGTATTTCCTGAAAAGACCTTTATTTTGTAAAAACAAAATTTAGTTTAGCAAATAAAATTCTTACATAAGAAATGGTAAGCATAAACAGCTGACAGTGGTATTTTATAGGAAACTCTTTTGAATTTTAATATTTGGAATATTCTAAAAGTAAACACATTAGGGAATAATTTTTAAAGGAGAAGGAAAATATAACAAACATATTTAAAAACATAAACCAAATTCTGTGTACATATGGCTATCTGATGGTGAAAGCTATAAGGGGAAAATTTAATAGTAAATATTGGTTATGTGATGTTGGCAATTAATACAGACATTTACCAGCTGCCTCCACTTTTACCAATATCATGTGTTAAGAGCCTTTTAAAAAAAGTAAGAATTAGTATATTCCATTTAAATTTTGAAAACATTTGGCTGAATTCTGATTTCTGAAATCTTATTTCTAATAAATCACCTCCCTTCTCCCTTTGTGAACTTGTGTAACTACGCTAATTTGATTGTTTTGGAGTGCTTACCTTACTATTAATTTCTACTGACATTACTTTTCAGGATTAGTTCAGTAATCTTTACTTTCTTAATTTTATAAAACCCTAAGTTTTGCATTTTTCAGAGAGAGAGAGAGAGAGAGAGAGAGAGAGAGAGGAGAGAGGGAAATTTTTTCAATATTTATTTATAGTTTTCGGCGAACACAATATCTTTGTATGTGGTACTGAGGATCGAACCTGGGCTGCATGCATGCCAGGCAAGCGCACTACGCTTGAGCCACATCCCCAGCCCTAGTTTTGCATTTTTCAGTCTTTGAAACAGCTTTAGTGAAAGCAAATCTTACCCACAGTTTTTTTTTTTTTTAATGTAGGCATTTGATCATAGTTAGGTAGTTTATATACATTTCCTATTGACTGCTTTTTAAACTGGCCTTCCTATATTTTAATAGTTGTATAGGGCAGCCAGATGGAGGGCCAAGTGCCGGGCTTCTTAGTAGCCTTCCAGGCGAAGGGCCGACTGGAGGCGGTGAGGACGCGGGTGCAGGAGCAGGACTTACAGCAGTGCGGCCTGACAGATTCACATGCAGTTTTAAAAAAAAGAGATCCCATGGAACCTTCCTCAGTTTCCCCAGTGATAATATCTTGCAAAACTTCTGTAGACTATCATAGCCCAGACATTGACTGGAGTTTTAGAACAGAGGCCTGACTCTGGAGAGCCAACAGATCATTTAGAACAAGAGGAAGCTTCAAACTGCAAGGCATCCTGATCTCACAAGAAGGAAAGGTTAGAGCCTCTGGAGAAAAGATGGCCGCTGCGTACAGGGGTTGCTGAAGTGCTGAGCGTGGGGCTCTGAGCAGCGGCTTTAATCAAGATTTCACGCAGCGTGTTAGAGCTCCTATCACCATTAATCTGTAGTGGACCACCTTGCCAAGCAGCAGAAAAAACAAAGAGATTGAAAGAGAGACGCTTTTCTGCTCAGAGCCGCGGGCGCTCTGCGCCCATCTGCTGCCTCTTTCACTTCGCTACCGGCAGAGAAGCTGAATACGTAAACAACAGCGGATTTGACTTCTTCCCTTCCCTTCTAATATCTCTCCTCCCAAGCATCAAATAAATTTATAAGAGTAAACAGTAACTCAGCAGTCAAACAGAGCAAGAAGTAACATGAGCATAAAAAAGCAAGGAAGAAAAGGAGTACAAACAATGAAGGACAGCCTAAATATTCAGGAGGACTTATAGTCATCAGAAAAATGGCCATATAAAGAACTCAAGGAACACCTTAGACAGATGGAAAAGAACCTTAAAGATCACAATGAAAGTGAATTACAGAAACAGATAAAAGAAGAAGTTAAGCATCTTTATCAGGAAATAGAGATTATTAAAAAAATCAAACTGTAATTCTAGAAATGAAGGAAACGATAAACCAAATTAAAAACTCAATCGAGAGTATCACCAACAGAGTGGAGCAAGTAGAAGCCAGAACGTCAGATAATGAAGACAAAATATATCATCTTGAAAGGAGTCTAGCCAACTCAGATAGGCTGGTAAAAAATCACAAGAAAAACATCCAAGAGATTTGGGATAATATAAAAAAACCAAATTTACGAGTCATCGGGATAGAAGAAGGCACAGAGATTAATACCAAGGGAATGAGTAACCTGCTGAATGAAATAATTACAGAAAACTTTCCAGAAATAAAAAAGGAAACAGATATACAAATTGTAGATGCATACAGGACACCGAGCACACAAAATCACAGTAGACCAACGCCAAGACACATTGTTATGAAGATATCCAACATACAGAACAAAGAGAAAATATTAAAAGCTACAAGAGAAAAGAGGCAGATTACATTTAGGGGTAAACCAATAAGGTTAACAACAGATTTTTCATCACAGATGCTGAAAGCGAGAAGATCCTGGAACAACGTATTTCAAACATTGAAAGACAATGGTTGCCAACCAAGAATTTTGTAT
The DNA here is from genome assembly GCF_052094955.1 of Ictidomys tridecemlineatus. Taxonomy (NCBI): domain Eukaryota; kingdom Metazoa; phylum Chordata; class Mammalia; order Rodentia; family Sciuridae; genus Ictidomys; species Ictidomys tridecemlineatus. The sequence goes on along the minus strand of NC_135483.1, from coordinate 135,102,803 downwards.
CCAGCAAAATTAAGCTTCAGGTACGACAACGAAATAAAAATCTTTCAGGATAAACAAAAGCTAAAATAATTCGTAGCCAGAAAACCAGCATTGCAAAGCGTCTTGAGCAAAACATTACATGAGGAAGAAATGAAAAACAATAACCAAAACCATCAGTGGGAAGAGCCTCTATAAAGCCAGAGGGCGGGGGGAAAGCTAATCTAGGAGAAACAAACTAAAAGAAGATAAATAATAAAACATGGCTGGAAGTACAAACCATACATCAATAGTAACTCTAAACGTTAATGGCTTAAACTCTCCAATAAAGCGACATAGGCTGGTAACATGGATTAAAAAAACAAACCCAACAATATGCTGCCTCCAGGAGATGCATCTGATTGGAAAAGACATACACAGGCTGAAGGTGAAAGGTTGGGAAAAAATATACCACGCACACGGTCCTCGCAAGCAGGCAGGAGTGGCCATCCTCATATCGAATAAAATCAACTTCAATACTAAATTAATCAAAAGGGATAAGGAAGGTCATTATATACTGTTAAAAGGAACCATTCACCAACAAGACATAACAATTATCAATGTTTATGCACCAAATAATGGGGCTGTGACGTTCATGAAAGAAATTCTCCTCAAGTTCAAGAATCAAATAGACCACAACACAATAATTATGGGTGACTTCAACACACCTCTCTCACCATTGGACAGATCTTCCAAACAAAAGTTGAATAAAGAAACTATAGAACTCAATATCACAATCAACAACCTAGACTTAACTGACATATATAGAATATATCATCCAACATCAAGTGGCTATACTTTTTTTTCACCAGCACATGGATCCTTCTCAAAAATAGACCATATATTATGTCATAAGGCATTCCTCAGTAAATATACAGGGGTGGAGATAATACCATGCATTTTATCTGATCATAATGCAATGAAAATGGAAATCAGTGATAAAAGAAGGAAGGGAAAATCCTACATCACATGGAAAATGAACAATATGTTACTGAATGATCAATGGGTTACAGAAGACATAAAGGAGGAAATCAAAAAATTCTTAGAGATAAATGAAAACACAGACACAACATATCGGAATCTATGGGACACAATGAAAGCAGTTTTAAGAGGGAAATTCATCGCCTGGAGGTCATACCTCAAAAAAAGGAAAAACCAACAAATAAATGAGCTCACACTCCATCTCAAAGACCTAGAAAAGGAAGAGCAAAACAACAGCAAATGTAGCAGAAGGCAAGAAATAATTAAAATCAGAGCGGAAATCAATGAAATTGAAACAAAAGAAACTATTGAAAAAATTAACAAAACTAAAAGTTGGTTCTTTGAAAAAATAAATAAGATTGACAGACCCCTAGCCATGCTAACGAAGAGAAGAAGAGAGAGAACTCAAATTACTAACATACGGGATGAAAAAGGCAATATCACAACAGACACAACAGAAATACAGAAGACAATTAGAAATTATTTTGAAAACCTATATTCCAATAAAATAGAGGATAGTGAAGACATCGATAAATTCCTCAAGTCATATGATTTGCCCAGACTGAGTCAGGAGGACACACACAACTTAAACAGACCAATATCAATAGATGAAATAGAAGAAGCAATCAAAAGACTTCCAACCAAGAAAAGCCCAGGACCAGATGGGTATACAGTGGAGTTTTACAAAACCTTTAAAGAAGAATTAATACCAATACTTTTCAAGTTATTTCAGGAAATAGAAAAAGAGGGAGCTCTGCCAAATTCATTCTATGAGGCCAACATCACCCTGATTCGGAAACCAGACAAAGACACCTCAAAGAAAGAAAACTACAGACCAATATCTCTGATGAACCTAGATGCAAAAATCCTCAATAAAATTCTGGCTAAGTGGATACAAAGGCACATCAAAAAAATTGTACACCATGATCAAGTAGGATTCATCCCTGGGATGCAAGGATGGTTCAATATACGGAAATCAATAAATGTTATTCACCACATCAATCGACTTAAAAATAAGAACCATATGATCATCTCAATAGAGGAAGAAAAAGCTTTCGACAAAGTACAGCATCCCTTTATGTTCAAAACACTAGAAAAACTAGGGATAACAGGATCTTACCTCGACATTGTAAAAGCTATTTATGCCAAGCCTCAGGCTAGCATCATTCTCAATGGAGAAAAATTAGAGGCATTCCCCCTAAAATCTGGAACAAGACAGGGATGCCCTCTATCACCACTTCTATTCAATATAGTTCTCGAAACACTGGCCAGAGCAATTAGACAGACGAAAGAAATTAAAGGCATAAAAATAGGAAAAGAAGAACTTAAATTATCACTATTTGCGGACAACACGATTCTATACCTAGAAGAACCAAAAGGGTCCACAAAAAAACTACTAGAACTAATAAATGAATTCAGCAAAGTGGCAGGATATAAAATTAACACGCATAAATCAAAGGCATTTCTGTATATCAGCGACAAATCCTCTGAAATGGAAATGACAACCACTCCATTCACAATATCCTCAAAAAGAATAAAATACTTGGGAATCAACCTAACAAAAGAGGTGAAAGATCTATACAATTAAAACTACAAAACCCTAAAGAGAGAAGTAGAACAAGATCTTAGAAGATGGAAAAATATACCCTGTTCATGGATAGGCAGAACTAACATCATCAAAATGGCGATATTACCAAAAGTTCTCTATAGGTTTAATGCAATCCCAATCAAAATCCCAACGGCATTTCTTGAAGAAATAGATAAAGCAACCATGAAATTCATATGGAAAAATAAAAGACCCAGAATAGCAAAAGCAATTCTAAGCAAGAAGCATAAATCAGGCGGTATAGCGATACCAGATTTCAAACTATATTACAGAGCAATAGTAACAAAGACAGCATGGTACTGGTACCAAAACAGGCGGGTGGACCAATGGTACAGAATAGAGGACACAGAGACTAATCCACAAAGCTACAACTATCTTATATTTGATAAAGGAGCTAAAAGCATGCAATGGAGGAAGGATAGCATCTTCAACAAATGGTGCTGGGAAAACTGGAAATCCATTTGCAACAAAATGAATCTGAATCCCCTCCTCTCGCCATGCACAAAAGTTAACTCAAAGTGGATCAAGGAGCTAGATATCAAATCAGAGACTCTGCGCCTGATAGAAGAAAAAGTTGGCTCCGATCTACATATTGTGGGGTCGGGTTCCAAATTCCTTAACAGGACACCCATGGCACAAGAGTTAATAACAAGAATCAATAAATGGGACTTACTTAAACTGAAAAGTTTTTTCTCAGCAAAAGAAACAATAAGAGAGGTAAATAGGGATCCTACATCATGGGAACAAATTTTTACTCCTCACACTTCAGATAGAGCCCTAATATCCAGAGTATACAAAGAACTCAAAAAATTAAACAATAAGAAAACAAATAACCCAATCAACAAATGGGCCAAAGACCTAAACAGACACTTCTCAGAGGAGGACATACAATCAATCAACAAATATATGAAAAAATGCTCACCTTCTCTAGCAGTCAGAGAAATGCAAATCAAAACCACCCTAAGATACCATCTCACTCCAGTAATATTGGCAGCCATTATGAACTCAAACAACAACAAGTGCTGGCGAGGATGTGGGGAAAAGGGTACACTTGTACATTGCTGGTGGGACTGCAAACTAGTGCAGCCAATTTGGAAAGCAGTATGGAGATTCCTGGGAAAGCTGGGAATGGAACCACCATTTGACCCTGCTATTGCCCTTCTCGGACTATTCCCTGAAGACCTTAAAAGAGCTTACTACAGGGATACTGCCACATCGATATTCATAGCAGCACAGTTCACAATTGCTAGACTATGGAACCAACCCAGATGCCCTTCAATAGATGAATGGATAAAAAAAATGTGGCATTTATACACCATGGAATATTACGCAGCACTAAAAAATGACAAAATCATGGATTTTGCAGGGAAATTGATGGCACTAGAGCAGATTATGCTTAGTGAAGCTAGCCAATCCCTAAAAAACAAATACCAAATGTCTTCTTTGATATAATGAGAATAAACAGGATCAGAGCAGGGAGGAAGAGCAGGAAGGAAAGATCAACATTAAACAGATACAATAAGTGGGAGGGAAAGGGAGAGAAAAGGGAAATTGCATGGTAATGGAGGGAGACGCTCATTGTTATACTAAATCACACATAAGAGGTTGCGAGGGGAATGGGTAAATAAACAAGGAGAGAAGTGAAATACAGTAGATGGGGTAGAGAGACAAGATGGGAGGGGAGGGGAGGGGGGATAGTAGAGGATAGGAAAGGGAGCAGAATACAACAGTTACTAATAGGGCATTATGTAAAAATGTGGATGTGTAACAGATGTGATTCTGCAATCTGTATTTGGGGTAAAAATGGGAGTTCATAACCCACTTGAATCTAATGTATGAAACATGATATGTCAAAAGCTTTGTAATGTTTTGAACAACCAATAAAAAATATAGTTGTATAGTCCTCAATTTCTAATATTCCAATTCAAATAATATTTTGTTAGTTGCTGAGAGCTGAGAGGATTCAGAGCTACCTTCAGATGTACCAAAAACATCCTTTATATGTTTAGTTAACAGTTTGGATTGTGCAACTAATTAATATGCAAAAGTGTTTGTCTATCTGAAATTTGTCAGAAAGAATTCTGACATGTCTTAAAGAAACAAACAACCATTTTATGTATATTTATTTATTGGAGCTGAGATTTCAACCCAGGGCTATATGCATGCTAAGCACACACTGGAGAATTGAGCTCCACATCCAGTCCCCCAAAATCAATTTTAACATTGACATAGATACATTTCATCAAGCATCTTTATCAGACATCTGTCAAGAAAATATTTTGCATATCTGTGAAAATACCCTACTAATTTCAGATAACATAAATTATGTTTTTTAAAAATAAATGTCACTATATAATACTAAAGTAATTTTAAAAGAGTAATAGAATCTAAAATTATTCTTAAATAAAAATACTCTAAATTTATTTTTAAATTATTCTATAATAAAATACTTATTTTAAAAAACAATAAGCTAGACATGCTGTTACATGCCTATAATCCCAGCTACCCAGGAAGCTGAAGCAGGAAGATTGCAAGTTTCAGGCTAGCCTGGGCAACTTGGCAAGACTTTGTCTCAAAATAAATAAAATAAAGACCAGACTAAGACACATCAAGAAAAGAACACTACAGAAAAATATTCCTTATGAACATAGATGCAAAAATTCTTAATAAACTATTAGCAAACCGCTTTCAAAAACACATTAAATCGATTGCAGTGGTACATGCCTGTAATCCCAGCAACTCTAGAGGCTGAGGCAGGAGGATCATGAGTTCAAAGCCAGCCTCAGCAAAAAAGCGAGGTGCTAAGCAACTCAGTGAGACCCTGACTCTAAATAAATTCAAAATAGGGCTGGGGAGGTGGCTCCATGGTGGAGTGCCCCTGAATTCAATACCTGGTAAACCACTCCTCCCCCCAAAAAGAAAGAAAACAGTACACTCTAATCAAGTAGGTTTTATCTCAGGGATGCAAGGTTGATTCAACATATGTAAATCAGTAAATGCAATTTGCCACATACGTAGAAGTAAGGAAAATAATTATATGATTCCCTCAATAGATAAAGGAAAAAAATCTTTGACAAAATCCATGATCCATTCATGGGATAGAAGAAACTAGAGATAGAAAGAACTTACCTTAACATTATAAAGGCTATATATGACAAACCAAAGCCCATATCATACTGAATGGAGAAAAACTGAAAGCAATTTTGTAAAATCAGGATCAAGACAAAGATGTCCCCTCTCACCACTCCTATGCAATATAGTTCTTGAAACGTTACCATAGGAATCAGGAAAGAGAAAGAAATCAAAGAGATACATAGGGAAAGAAGTCAAATTATCTCTGGTGATGACATAGCCCTATATCTAGAAAACTATAAAACTCTATCAGAAGACTTTTAGAGCTGATAAGCAAATTCATCAAAGCAAGATATAATATCAATATGCAAAATCAGTAGCTTTCCTATATTCCAGTAATGTATTTGCTTGGAAAGAAATCAGGAAAACTATCTTATAAACTCAGAAAAAATAATTGGGGGAAACCCATCTAACCAAGGAGGTGAAAGGCCTTTACAATAAAAACTATGGAACACTGAGGAAAGAAACTGAAGAAGACCTTAGAAGATGAAAAGACCTCCTATGTTTTTAGATAGTCAGACTTAATATTGTCAAAATGGCTATATTACCCCCAAAATAAAGATATAGTGCAATTCCTATAAAATACCAATGGCATTTTTTACAGAACTAGAAAATAAATCAATCTTAAAATTCACTTGTAATAATAAAAGACCCAGAATAGTCAAAGCAATATTGAGTGAGAAGAGTGATGCTGGAGGCATCAATACCTGATCTCAAATTATTCTACAGAGCTACAGTAACAAAAAATATACTGGTATTGGCATTAAAAAAAATGTGAAGACCAATAGAATAGAAGACATAGGGCCAAACTCACATAGATGGAGCCTTCTGATACTTGAAAAGGTGCCAAAAACATGTTGGAGAAAATATAGCCTTTTAAACAAATGGTGCTGGGAAAACTGGATATCCATATGTAGAAGAAGATCCTTATCTCTCACCCTGCATAAAAGTTAAATCACAGTGGACCAAAGACCTAGGAATTAAACTAGAAACTCTGCAACTGCTAGAAGAAAGCATATGGTCATTACTCCAATATATTGTTGCAGAAACATTCATCCTTAACAAGACCCCTAAAACTCACAAAACAAAACCAAGAATCAATAAGTGGGATAACATCAAGTTAAAAGTCGTCTGCACAGGGCTGGAGATGTGGCTCAGCGGTAGCGGGCTCGCCTGGCATGCGTGCGGCCCGGGTTTGATTCTCAGCACCACATACAAACAAAGATGTTGTGTCCGCTGATAACTAAAAAATAAAATATTAAAATTCTCTCTCTCTCTCTCTCTCTCTCTCTCTCTCTCTCTCTCTCTCTCTCTCCCCCTCTCTCTTTAAAAAAAAAAAAAAGTCGTCTGCACAGCAAAGGAATAATTAAAAGTGTGAAGAGAGAGCCTACAGAATGGGAGAAAATCTTTCCCAGCTGAGAAAGGGGATGAATACGTAGAATATACAAAGAATTTTAAAAATTAGCATAAAAAATCAATAAACTAAGCAGACACTTCTAAAAAGAAGAAATACAAATGACCAACAAATATGTGAAAAAATATTCAACATTCCTATCGATCAAAACATAAATCAAAACAACATTGAGATTTCACCTTACTCCAGTAAGAATGGCAATCATCAAGATTACAAATAATAATCAATGCTGGACAGAACATGGGGGAAAAGTTATACTCATACATTATTAGAGTGACTGCAAAGTAGTAAAACTTCTTTGGAAAGCAGTATGGAAATTACTCAAAAGACTAGAGATGGAACCATCCTGTGACCCAGCTATCTTACTCCCTAGTATTTATCCAAAAGCACTAAAATCTGCATACTATAGTGATACAGCCACATCAATATTTGTAGCAGTGCAATTCACAATGGCCTAGTGTGGAACCAGCACTAGTTGAATGCATGATGGAATTTTGGCATATAAACACAATGAACTTTTATTCCACCATAAAGAATGATAAAGGTATGACATTTTCTGGTAAATGGATGGAACCAAAGACTATCATGCTAAGTGAAATAAGCTAGACTCAGAAAGTCAAAGGTCAAATGTTTCCTCTCATATGTGGAAGCAAGAGCAAAATAAGGCTAATAAAGAAGGATCCCTTTATTTTATTTTATTATTTAATAATTTATATATTTGTGGTGGTGCTGAGGTTTGAACCCAGGGCCTTGTGCATGCAAGGCAAACACTCCACCAACTGAGCTACCACATGACTGCAGTTATCTTATATTAGGCAAAGGCACACACACAAAAAAATGTACATCGGAGAAAAGATAAGCTCTTCAACAAATGGTGCTGGGAAAACTGGAAATCCACATGTAACAAAATGAAATTAAACCTCTGTCTCTCACCATGCACAAAACTCAACTCAAGTGGATCAAGGACCTAGGAATTAAACCAGAGACCTTGTGCTTAATCGAAGAAAAAGTAGGTGCAAATCTCCATCATGTCGGATTAGACCCCAACTTACTTAAAAAGACTCGTGTAGCATAAGGATTAATATCAAGAATCAATAAATGGCATGGTCCCAAACTAAAAAGCTACTTCTCAGCAAAAGAAACAATCACTGAGATATATAGAGAGCCTACAGAATGGGAGCAAAACTTTACCACAAGCACATCAGATAGAGCACGAATCTGTAGGATATATAAAGCACTCAAAAAACCTTAACACCAAAGTAATAATAATAATAACCCAATCGATAAGTGGGCTAATGAACTGAACACACACTTCTCAGAAGAACATATACAATCAATCAACAAATATATGGAAAAACATTCAACATCTCTAGCAATTAGAGAGACGCAAATCGAAACTACTCTTAAGATTTCATCTCTCTCCAGTCAGAATGGCAGCTATTAAGAGTGCAAACAACAATAAATGTTGGTGAGGATGTGGGGGAAAAGGCACAATCATATATTGCTGGTGGGACTCAAATTGGTTCAGCCAATCTGGAAAGCAGTATGAAGATTCCTTGGAAAACTTGGAATGCAACCACCATTTGACTCAACTATCCCCCTCCGTGGTCTATACCCAAAGGACTTCAAAACTTAAATACTACAGGGACACAGCCACATCAATGTTTATAGCAGAACAATTCACAAGAGCTAAATTGTGGAACCAACCCAGATGCCCTTCAGTAGATGAATGGGTAGGAAAACTTTGATACATATGCACAATGGAACATTGCTCAGCATTAAAAGAGAATAAAATCATGGCATTTGCAGGTAAATGGATCGAGTTGGAGAAAATAATGCTAAGTGAAGTAAGCCAATCCCCAAAACACAGAGGCCAAATGTTTCCTTTGATATAAGGATTCTGATTCATAATGGTAATGGAGAGGGAGCATGGGAGGAATGGAGGAACTTTAGATAGGGCAAATGGGGGGGAGAGGAAAGGAGGGGGCAATGGGGTAGAAATGTACTGAAAGGGGTAGGAATGAGTTAGATGTCATTACACCAAGTACATGTAACATGTATGAAGACACGAATGGTGTGACAATACTTTGTGTATAGTGACTTGAAAAATTGTGCTCTGTATGTGTAATATGAAATGGATTGCATTCTGTCATCATATATAACAAATTAGAATATATAAATAATAAAAATGTTGTATGAAATACTATATATAATGGAAAATAAAATAATGGCTTTTGAATGCTGTGACCAAAAACAAAAGGAAGGATCCCATGAAAATAGAAGGGATATCAGCAGAGTAGAGAAAGGGGATAGAAGAGTATGGAGCAGGGATGGGAAAATGGAGAATCCGCAGAACAGAATGGACCAAATAATGCTATGTACATATATGAATATACCACAGTGAACTTCACGTTTATGTATACCTATAAGTACCATTTTTTAAAAGCAATAAATAAGTGGAAGATCAGTAGAGTGGAGTTAGGGAAACATGGGGAGGGAAGAAAGGAAGGAAAGAGGAAGTGCTTAGGACTAAAGTGGAGTAAATTCCATGCATGTATAATTATATCAAAATGAACCCCATTGTAAAGTATAACTATAATGTGCTTGCTGAGAGCCACAGCCCAGTTGGAATGGCTTGCCTCTCAACCATTACTTCTGGCAAAATGCCAGGGGCCATTCCGACTTGGCTGTGGCTCTCAGCATGTGCTAATAAAAAAAAAACATTTTAAAATAAAAAATAAAATGAAAAGGGTTAGGGATGTAGCCCAGTGGTAGAGTGCTTGCCTAGCATGTGTGAAGCCCTTGTGCACAACCCCTGTAATACACACATGAAAAAAGTGATAGAAGAAACATAAACAAAAGCACCAAAGTCCCTTTCTACTCAGGTTTTGCTCTTGCTTCATAAACATCCATGACTTTCTCATTCATATTGAAAACTTCTTTTTCTCCATCAGCTGGTAAGAGAAATGAGGAAAAGAAATAGACTGTTGTTCACTTAAATATTTCTAGCATCTATCACAGTTCCTGGCACACACTGATAACCCATAAATATTTGTTAAATAAATGATACCACTCCCTACTTCCAAGCCTACAGTGGTTCCCCACTGTCTAAATGGCAAGATTCTTGCCTCCAGAATCTAAGTTTTCATTATCCAAACCCTGTCCCAAACCAACTAGAACAAAACAGATCATGCCTGCAATACTTTATGCCTTTTGGCTGCAGATCATGGCCTCTGCAACATTCTGACTTTCCACTTCACTTTTTCCCCAAAGATTTATATCACCTTCTTTACAAAGACTCTTCTTGTTTCTCTAGACAACAGGACTTCTTTCCTTTGTACAGTGATACTGTATGTCATTGATGGCACTTGCCACATTTTGCTTTCAACTCTTTATATTTTTGTTCATGTATTATTCCCCACTCTACATTGTAAACTCCATGGGACAAAGGATAGAGACCAAATTCTGATATTACTTCCCATGGCACAGTACACAGAATAATGAGTAAATATATCTAATGCTTAGTGTTTGGACTGTGAAACTTCATTGATGTGAGAAGGAAGGTACTAATAGAAGACACATTGGATTAGAGTTGCAAGGTGTAGTGAAGGACACAATCTTTTACATCAGTCTGCAGGGAATGACTGCTGCTCAATAGTTTTGCAATCTTGAGTAACTCACATAATCCTCTAAGCCTCAATCTTCTCATTTGTAACCTGTGAGTAAGATTACCTACCTCAAAAACCGTTTGTGAAAATTAATTAAGACTAGGCTTACAAAATGCTTAGGACCCATTAAAATTATTCATAAATATTCACTTAATATCATTATCATTTGAGCTTAAAATGTTTGAATTTTTTTTAATGGCTGATATGTTTGTTTTGCAATACTAGGTTGTAGGTTAAAAGCCATCTCTGTTCTGAGTAGGTCTCCAACACAAAGTGAAAACAATAACCAAATAATTTAGAATAACCAGATAATTTACACTTGGCTTGGAAAACTCAGAAAATTTCTGTGATATTCCATGTAATTTGCAGTAGAGACTGCAATATGTTCTTTATCATATTATTTAATATCTAATAAATTCCTCCTTAGGATAATAGTAATAAGTACCTCTGGTTGCTTAGTATTTAAAAAGCATATTAGTAAAAGCACTGCCCCACTGAATTGAACATATGAAGAAATACTTAAGCCACTGCATCTTAATAACAACATAGAATTTTGCAGCTTTCTGATTCTAATGTAGTATACCATCAGGGCACACACATGGGTCAGCAGAGCACAAGAGCTGGGGGCAACACTCAAGGAACGTTCAAGATAATATGAACATTTACCAGATTCTAATTTGGAGTTCTCATAACATTGGGAAGCTTTAAAAAGTAGTATGTTTATAGGAAGGGAGTATAATAGATTTTTTTTGCATTATGCAAAATGTTTCTTTAAAGAATGACACATTCTATGTGCCTGCACTGATTAAAAAAACTTTATTATATAAAAAATGAGAAGTATTTTGGTGGTATTGTACTCAGAGGACTTTAGTCAAGTGAAGTCTAAATCTATACAGTATTTAAAATATGCCTAGTTGGGCAGTTATGAGGTCTCCTGCAATTTAAAATTTATAATTATTACAAGAAAAAATCCACCAAAAATAGTTATGGAGGAGATAAAAAAATATATTAAACTTTTCCAGGGTCCACATTCTGATGACTTTTAGGACTTATAGCTGAAGAAATACACTCCATTCCTGAAATTGGATTCTTGCACAATGCATTATTTTAAATGTTACCCATCAACCCTGGGACATCTTTAGAACAACCAATATTGAAACTGGAGTGAATGACGATTTAGTCCCTAAAATAAAGACACCAACCATGTAATAGAAGGCAAGTGAAAGGTAAATCCACTTGTTTTTCCATCTATTAAGACACATCTAAAACATTCTTCCCATTTTTTCCTTAATATTTTATTTCCTGGCAACAAATAACAAAAATTCCCAATCAACCACAACTCCCACAATCCTTGGGTTTTTGAAAAAGCAGTACTAATAATGTCATTTAGATTTCTGGTATATAAAATTCCTTTCAGAAAAGGAAATGAGACACAATAGAACACCAAACATAAACACACACACATTCCCTCATTAATCTGTATATGTAATAGATTAGTAAAGAGCTATGCCATTAAGACCATGAGAATGTGTTATATAACCACATTGGAAAACAATTGGGCAATATGGTAAATTTGCTATCCCTTTTCAATTTCACACCTAGGAATTCATCCAAGAAAAACTTTTTCATATACTCTTTCACCAGAAGACAAGTTTAAGAAAATGTTCTCATTTATTTATTTTTGTGGTACTGGGATTAAGCCCAGGGGTGCTTTAGCACTGAGCTACATCCCAGTCCTTTCTGTTTCTTATTTTGAGAAAGGGCCTAACTAAGTTTCTGAGGCTGGCCTTGAACTTGCCATCCTCCTGCCTCAGCCTCCTAAATCGATGGGGTTGTAGGCATGCACAATTATACTGGGCTCAAGTATGAGAAGATTCTGTTGGTAATCTCTCTCTCACACATTGCACTGAGAAATTTTTAAAGGTTCATGAAGAACAAAATGGGTAACCCTAATACAGTGTGCAAATTAACTAACTGGAGCTACATGTAACAAGATGTATAAATCATACGTACAAAATTTTGAGCAAAAAAGTCAAAGAACAATATACTACACATACATCTATTAATATATAAATTTCAAAATTTACAAAGTTAATGATATTTTCTTTATACATATAAATGTATATGGCAAAATTCTAAGGCAAAGCAAGGGAAATGATAAACACAAATTCAGAATTTGGAGTTGGTAGGACTGAGAGTGTCTCATGGTAGATAACAAAATGATATTCTTTTCCTTTAAGTACATTTTAAGTTCTTAGTTTTTCACTGCATTATGATTCTTTGTATATTGCATTTATTTAACAACTGTTCCTTTGACACTGCTTGATATTCAGTCAAAACAATTTTAAAAAAGTGCTAAACAATTATTGTCACTATTATACCTAAGCAAAATATACTGAAAGTACCTCAACCTTTTAATGACCTGCAAGGTCATTTTCTGATTATGAGATTATGGCAATATTTACTTACTGTTAAGGAAAAAAAATGAGAAGATGGCAAAACTGGTAAGTCCAGTTTATCCTGCTATGTGAAGCTGCAAAAGGTCAAATTCCATAAAACAAATGGACAGGTTGTCCCACGCCTTTTGTTTTTGAAATTTTTAGAAATGAAATATTATCTTGAAATATCTCTCTTGAAAAAATTGCAAAATATATTTATATACAAGGATTCTTAATTTTGTCAAGAGATAATTTTTATATTACATAATTCTAGAATAATTCCCTAAATGCAATCTAGTCTCTGAAATTCTCTCTCTCTCTCTCTCTCTCTTTATATATATATATATATATATATATATATATATATATAGTTTTTGTATGTGCTCCAGTATGATTAAATTATAAAGCTCAAAATTCCATTTTTATATAATAAACTTTATAGTATCTTCTCCTTTCACATTTTTGCTTCTGTCAAGAAATTAGTTAAGAATAATTGGTTCCAAAGTCATTCACTTTTAATAATAGTTTATGTATTATTTAAAAGACAAACCCTTATTTTTACATCAAAATGTCAATTTGAGTGTATTTTATTTATATTTTTCTAATTATAACTGAATGTCCAAATTACACCATTAAATATTGTAAAGCGTTACTAAGGAGCATTTTAATGTATTTGAAAATCCTATTACAAAATTATACCAAAATTGTAGCAACCCATTTTAAAATTCTCATTATACTTAAGTTATATTAATTTTATTTCATTTTTCAAGGCTGGGAATCAAACCCAAGACCTTGCACATGCTAGGCAAGTGTTCTACCACTGAGCCACTTCTTCAGCCCTTAAGTTATATTTAAAGTAACCAAATGAAAAAACATGTTTTTATTGTTAAATGGAGCATGGAATCAATGGTTTTGTTGTGCTCCCATTTATCTCCTTGAGATAATACAATTTTCTGTTCATCTCTATATTCTTCCATGTTTTTATTGAAAAATTGGTGCTAAATTTACTGTTTTGATGTGACATTGTTTTATAGCATCATATACTTTAAGGAAACTTCGATTCAAAATTAGTTATTTTGGTTTAATGCATTTAAAAATGCATTGTAAAATTTCTACGTGAAAACAAAATCTTATGTTACTTAACTTTTCTTCATATTATCATTATATAAATGCAACTGTTCGTGAATGCCTAAGGACAAACTAAGGATGATAAGTCATCCACCTTGAGACTAGAGGTAAAATCACTTCACAATTCTTAGCATACAGTTTATAGAGTGTGAACTTAACTAATTTCTTTAACTAATTTTCTTTTGGATTTGACAGACCTGCTTTGAGGTTCCTGCTGTATTAGCTGTTCATATATATAAACTTCTCCCTGAGGCTCCTCACCATGGGAATATTGCAGGGATTAAATGAGAAAATGTAGGGATAATTTCTGACAGACAGTTAATACTCAGTAAATGTTCTTCCTGCTTCCACACCTCAGTATGAAGTAGGAAGTAAAATTTTCTCAGAATATGAAGTCATGGCAAAGAATTAAGGGCCACTTCCTTCTCATCCTAAACACTTACCAGTCTTGTAACCACTCCCCTACTGCCTCCTCCCACTCACTTCTAGAAGTGCTTCTACCCACCAATCTCTTTTATACTTGGAGATTGGGACAAAGGAGGGAAATTGTTGTCCCAGGAGGGAAGAGTTGGAGGCAACAACAAGGAGCACTGCTGTAACCACTGGTAACATGAATTGCCAATAATATGCTTCCCACAGAAATGGGAATGCCATCCTGCAGTCTTGTAAGAGACCAGGGGAAAACTTTGAGGCAGAGCATTCAGCAAGTATTTGTTTTGCATTGATTTTGCATTTATCACTATGGAAGCCTTAAGGTACCTGCTAGTTACTGAGTAAGAAAATTAAGTAATATTATTTTTCTCTATCTATACCTAGAGTTAATTTTCCTCTCAAATCCCTGTTATACCATGTGATAATAACCCATTTTAGTAAAATCAGGGACTCTGCTGTTTCACTAAGGATATATTTACATTCCATAAGTTCTCCCTAGTGCAAGAGAGGGGCTGACAGGGGTGGAATGGGTTTATGTAAGACTCTCTCCAGGCTGTCATACACTGGTACTCCATCCTGGTCCCAGTGTGTCTTTTGATCATGGTCAACATTTTTTATTTTTGTTTTGTGTTATCATGCATATTTAAGTTTTCTAGTTTTCTGTGCTTCATCTAAACAAAGTTGTTGTTGTTGTTGTTGTTTGTTTCTACAAAGGGCCATATAGTAAATATCTTAGCTTTTGCAGACTGTGTGTCTCTGTCACAACCACTCAACACTGCCATTGTAGTGTCAAAGCAGCCATAGTCAACAGGTCAATGAATGAACATGTCTTGCTTCCACTAAAACTTAATTGATAAAAACATGTTAAACTAAAGTCTTTCATCTGCATGACATTTTGGGTACTTTCTAAATCTTTCTGAAGCACATGAAGATAGTTGGGCTATCCAAGACCTGTCAGCCTCAAGACCCCATTCAGAAATGTTTTCTGTTCTTAAACACGCTGGATAAGGATCATGATGAGATCTTATTTCTCTGTAGTATAGGACCTATGAGACTAAATTTGAGTTTCAGAGTTCCCTCAACAGGGTCATTTCAAGGATCAAAGTCACTTCATTGTACATCTTGTTCTATGTGAATGGTGGCACATTCAAAACAGTAAGAGGTTTACAAGGGATTTTCTTAGGCATACTGCCAGTGCCTACCCTCTCATCTATCCCCAATTCTCTTGTCTTTCTCCATTCTGCACACATTTTATCTAGAATTGACCTGGGAATACTACACTGACTCAGACTAAAAAGTATTCTTCCAGATAAATGGCATACGGCATATGTTTGGTGCAGAATCTTTCAAAGCTTAGACTTCTAAAATACCAATAGATCCAAGCATTTGCATCTCCAGAGTTTTCTCTGTGAATAGGTAGAGTATACAGGATACAGAAATGTAGCAAGTGCTTGTTTGTGTTATGATACCAAACTTAAGTGAAATAGTTAAAAAGATCGCCCAAACTTAGTTGTTTAAAACAATGACACCGTAATATTTCTCATGATTTTGTGGGTTGAACAGGTCGTTCTTTTGCAGGTTATTTTCCAAGTCTTTTTCATAAGATTGCATTCGGCTGGGAGCTGACTGGGATCTGAGCTCAAATAGAATATCAGGAAAGTGGATCTCTCTACATGTTCTTTTCACCACGGGCTTCTTCGTGACATGACCACCTCAGGGCAGCATCCCAAGACAGGGAGAGAAAAAGGTGAAAAATCAAAGTCCAAGATTTGGAAGCCACACAGTCTCACTTCCACCATATTTTGTTGTTGAAAGCAAAAGCATAGCCAGTGTAGAGTTGAAAAGGGAAACAAACTTCACCTCTTACTGGAAAGAGCAGTGAAGTCTCACTGCCAAAAAACATGCTCACTGGAGTGAGTCCTCTCACTCCAGTGAGAGGAGTATTGTTTGTAGCTATTGTTTTATAATCTGCCTTTTACTCAAGAGCAAAGTTTTAGGTGGGGGCAATGTTTTCATTTTTTATCATGCGGTCATCTGAAGATAGCTGGCTATCAGAGGATGGGGTTATCCTATTTGGACATTGGGTTATATAGTTTGCACCCTAAAGAAGAGCATCTTACAAAAGAGAAAGAATGGCTGAAATGCAGCCCAGATTCCATTTAGCTAGCCGGATGCCCTAGAGTAAGGAAGGGGTCTTCTATTTGCTAAGCCCTGTGCCTATAAGCTGTCTTTGCCCAGTGACGAGATTTTCTAATTTACAAAAAGCTCTTTTTAGGATACAGAGGTCCTGTTGGACACCATCTTTCTAGGAATCAACTACATGCTGGATTGTGATAAAGGCCATGATCTTTACTACAATGCTTAGGTAATGACGTCTTTATAAAGTTTGCAGAAGTTGGGTGTTGCTCCTTGGTTTATCTCCTCTGCTCCATGTATGATCCCTGGAATGAAGCCACATTGCTCAGACCTTTATCCCATGGCAAAGGATGTGGCCAAAAAGTTCTCAATAGGCCTTCAGAGGACTTCCCACATGAATGACTCCTTTGTGGTCAACTCTTCTCCTTCTTTATTATTTTCTAAGTCCTTTATCTCCTTTCCTTGTGTAATATCTCCATTCTCGTTCCCCCCTTTTCATAACCTCCCAACTCTGTCAACAGAAATACAGAAAATCATTATAAATGTTTCAAGAGATAAATCTGTGATTGTCACAGAACTATGCGCAATAGCAAAGTTTGGAAAGGATCTTCATTGTCCAACAGTAAGGACTGATTCAGTGTATCCATACAAAGGGATACCATGCAGCCGTTAAAAACACAATAAATGTTCATTAACAACAAAGTGTGTTAATTAGAAAACTGTGGCTACAGAACAAGTCTTCCACATCATCTTTCTTTTATTTTACAAACATGTTTCCATTTCTCTGTATTCACTATTCCACTTCCCCAATTTCTTCAATAAAAAAAAAATTATCTGGAAAGATACACAATAGAAAATATCCCAAGGGCTGTGGACATGGCTCAGTGGTAGATTGCTTGCCTGGATTTAATTTCCAGCACTGAAAAAAAAAAAAAAAAAGTACTGGGAGACTTGGTGTTTTAGCTGCATAGTAGAGCACAGCATTCAATCCTGTGGATTGAATCCCCAGCACTCTCCCAATCCCCAAACATACACACTCTCACACATTAAAATACTTGTCTAGAACTCCCAACTTTACCCCGTATACAGATTGCTGTATCACATCAGTTACCCTTCCATTGATTGACATATTGCCTTTCTAGTGTCTGATGTATTCTGCTGTCTGTCCTATTCTCTACTATCCCCCCTCCCCTCCCCTCCCCTCCCCTTTTCTCTCTCTACCCCTTCTACTTTAAATCATTTCTTCCATTTGTATTATCTTGTCTTACCCCTCCTTTCCTCTTATATATCATTTTGTATAACCCTGAGGATCGCCTTCATTTCCATGCGATTTCCCTTCTCACTCCCTTTCCCTTTCCTTTTAAAGTTGGGAGTTCATAACCCGCTTGAATCAAACTGTGAAATATGATGTATTAAGAACTATGTAATGTTTTGAACGACCAACAATAAAAAAAAAATGGCACAGACTTTGGGAAGAAAAAAAAAAGACACAAATGGTGTGACTCTACTCTGTGTACAATCAGAGAAATGAAAAATTGTGCTCCATGTGTGTCTCCATGAGTTGAAATGCATTCTTCTGTCATGTATAACTAATTAGAATAAATAAATAATTAAACAAAAAAATACTTGTCTAGAAAGGATCTGGTAGTGTTATTCAACTTGATATGAACAATTTTGATTACTTTAAAACTATTATTTTATCTTTTAAAAAATCTGTAATGAGCATACATTTCTCTGAAATTAAAAAAAAAAATCATTTTACAGAAAAAGAAAGATCCATCTAGGAAAAGTGTGAGTCAGGAATACCCAGAGTACACCTCAGAGGTCAATATCATGCAAGACTATTACATATTTTCCCACAAAATATCCTTTGGTGCCACTGTCAAAATTTAGAGCTAGCTAGATCGACTCTTAGTCTGACTCAGCATGGCATTTCTTTTTGCTTTTATGCTAATGCTTAAAAGCTTGAAACACTGTACTCTATTCAATATATTTCATCAAATATTTATTGAACACCTACTATGTGCCAAGCATTAAGTATACAAGATTAACAAGACACAGTTCTGTTACATTTTTATGTCAATAAGTATCCTCACAGAAATATCTCCCTCTTTGAAACTCTGAGATGGTTGTGCTGATAATATTTTTCAAAAATATTCACACAAAACAGTGTCTAAAAAATGTCCAAACTTGAATAGTCTATTTATGTTTTCACTGCTTTAACTAACACAATGTAGGATTATACTGAGTTATTATTTTTAAAAACCCACATATTTGTGGCTCTTCACTAAGGCACCACTACTGTTCTCTCCTTTTGAATCAATGGCCTTTCAATTCTTTCACTTCTTTTGGTAAAAATTATTTCAATCTGCTGGTCTTTGAGCCAAATCTCTCAGTCTGACTTTGAGATTCTCATGAGGAAAACTGTTTTTAAAGTCTAAGGCAGGTCATATGTTTCAAAAAGTTGCTAAGCCCTGGGTAACCAACAATTAAACAATTAACAAACTGAAACATTTAAAGTTGGAGTTAGTGAATTTGCATGATTTTATTCATTGTGTGTCACAATTATTTTTATTAATTAGTATTTCATTTCAGTTAAGTAAGTTTACTTTCTTCTTCTTTGTTGTCTACTAATTATTATTGGTATATCTAGGAGGGGTTTGTCATTGTCATTATTTTGCACAACAATTCTCTTAGTAAAATACAGTTAAAGTGTAAAACAGCTTGGAAATCACCCTGTACATACTGGCATTTTATTTTGTGGACGAGAAAATTTAAGCCTAGAAGTAAAGTAAATAGTAGGGATATAAATTACTTTTCATAGTGCCTTATGAAATATTGGTAAGAACTGGTAGATACTAAAGGTCTGTCCTTCAGATTTCCAATCCATTACTTTTTAAATTATTTTTTTTGTAGTTGTATATGAACAAAATGGCTTTATTTTATTTTATGTGGTGCTAAGGATCAAACTCAGTGTGCCTCACATGTGCCAGGCAATTGCTCTGCCCCTAAGCTACAGCCCCAGCCCCCAATCCATTACTTTTATTTGTAATTTTTTAAATTTAGCTAGACTGCTATGTTAAGCCATTCTTTAGACTCATAGTTTTCTCCAGACACTATGCATGTTGAATTTTTCATAGTATTTGATGGATCAATTTATTCATTTACATATATTTGTTGTACACCTACTATGTACTGGCCAGTACTACTAAATACAAGGCCATGAACTGGCTTTAAAAGTTAGCTGGAATGATTAAATAGTGAGGATTAGGCCTGGTGCAGTGGCACAAGCCTGTAATCCCAGTGGCTCCAGAGGCTGAGACAGGAGGATTGCCAGTTCAAATCTAGCCTCAGCAATAACAAGGCATCAAATACTCAGTGAAACCCTGTCTCTAATAAAATACAAAATAGGATTGGAAATGTGGCTCAGTGGTTGAGTGCCCCTGAGTTCAATCCCTGGTAACCCCCCACACCTCCTAAAAAATAGTGAGGATTGTTTTAAATCCATATAAACAAGTATTTGGAATCAGTTATGTGTGTTTGTACACACATGTATCTATGTATGGGGAATATGTTTGTCCTTCTTTTTCTTACTTAATTGTCATGATATGCCAAACATGTGCTATTAAAATAAGCTCATTTCTGGGATGCATATATACACTAAGTCTCCTGGATTTTATTTTATGATAAAATGCTTATTTTATAAAATAATGCTTCATTTCATAATTTTGGATAGAATAGCACTTTCAAATTTCTTTCATCTGATTAGATTTAGGGCATTAAATGTTTCAGTATAATGATATTTTTGAGCACCTGCAGCATTTTAACTTATTGTGAAGTAGAAAAACTTTCATTAATTTTAAGACTTTGCTTCCAGAAAGATATGACACAGTAGTACAAGTAATGTATGAAATAGTACAAGTAATGCCAGATTCAGAAATACTGCTTTCCTTGGTTAAATAACCTGTTCTCCATTGTAAAACTGAAAATCCTTTTTTTTAAATAATTTCTGATCATTTTTATGTTTTTATATGTTTTTCTGTTCACTCCTCATGCAGCAGTTTGGTCCTATTTGCTTGCTCTTTCTTTTTGTAGATCTGCCCTCGCCTCTCTTTTCAATTGTTGTCTGATGTTATTAGTCTTGCTGTCACTGCATCTCAGTCTTTTCATTCCAGATTGCTATTCTATATCCATCTGCTCTGTCCTGATTGTCAGTGAAAATTGTTGCTCTTTGCCTGTTGGGACATCAAAACTCTTGGCTTCTGCTTTATGCAGAGATGGGTGATATATGACAAGAGATTCAAACTTGCTAGTTATTCATTTAGGATTTTTCACAAATTCCCAAAAGATTAACATGAACCTCCATTTAACAGGAAACAGCAAAGAAATTTACAGAACTGAGCGAAAGAGAGAGAGAGAGAGAGAGAGAGAGAGAGAGAGAGAGAGAGAGAGAGAGAGAATTTATAGAGCTAATGTTTTCAGCTCTCTAGACCTAAGGACAAACACTACCATACCAAGCTAGTTTTGCAAATATCTCCTGAATTTTTTTGGAAGGAGATTAAAAATTCCTATTATGTACTGCTATTAAAAGGTTTCTTGATGCTTGCAAAATAAACATAACATACAAAACAAATAATTATCTAAAGTGTTAAGTCCAACTCAGGACTGTTATGGCATAAAATTGTACATTGGATTCTACAAACAGTGTCATATTATCATATGGCCAGTCAAATTATCATACCCCTGCTGATTCTGTACTAATCAGTGGTTTAAACCTTATTTCTAGGTCATATATAACATGAATAAATCAGTCAATAAGCAGCATAAGAGGAAGTGTCCAAATGTAGGAGGAAGGCCACAGATAATCTTTACAGAAAAATCTGTCACCGTGTAATTATGTTACTCCAAAGATTTTGGACATTTTTCCATTTACATCCCTATATATTTTGAAATAAAGCCAAATAAATAAGTTGGTAGAAATGTAATTTTAATACCTGGTTTTGGGTGTGTAGTTGTCACAGCAACATAAGGCTGAAACAAAGTTGTAAATGTCATCAAAGGGAAAACTAAGTTAAAAAATAAACTTTTGTCTTAAAAACAACAGCAAAACCTAGATTGTTTCTGGAGTCTGTATTCTCACCTTCCAGAATAGATGTTGAACTTTTAAACAAACCTACAGTAAAAGCAAGCCCTCTCCAGGAAACCAAGGTCTCTTTCCAAACAAGGACAGCAGGATTCTCTACTGTCGCTGCTTTCCCTCTCATCTGGCAATTGGTTTGTCTTTAGATAGCAACCCAGGAAGGGGAGGTGCGCCCCAAATTGGCGAGGCTCTGCCAAATAGCAGAGACTCTTCTTTGGAAGAGGCAGGAGGCTCCTCCTTTGGACGTGAGGCGCCCCTACCAGAGCGCCGGGTTACAAAAACGGAAACCACTAGCTGCGCTGAAGTGAGTCAAGTGATGAAATCTAGACTACATGGAAGGAAGCTCACCAACCTAACTGGTAACAGAAGCTGCTGAACCCTGCCCGAGGAAACCACATGATCCAACAGTTGCAGCCCTCAAGAAGTGGTCCTGGGGGTACCGCACCCCTGTATCTGGGCGAACCGAAGAAGAGTGGAGTGTTGGGAGAACCTAGTTTTGGTTCTCCAAGGGCCCAGACTGTGTGTTCTGAAGGTGACCACTGCCACCAGGTCAGTACAGAATTTCTCAAATGTACACCGCCTGGTTGGCAAGACTTTCAGAAAACCAGCCTCGTGGACTGCGGAGAGAGAAGCTGCTCTGCTGCCGCTTTTGACTGGGACGACGCCCGCGCCCCGCGCGCGCTGGGTCTTCGGTCCTCACCTGGAGCGCTCAGGTAGGGTTTGGGCGGGGCAGAAGCCTGGCGCGCAGGCGCGGGACAGGGGCCTCGCCTCTGCAGACGTCGCAGACTAGAGCTCACCTGGGAGACTCCTAGAGGAAGCGGAGCCTCGGTTCGGCCTCTCCTGGCAACGCGGGAGGCCCAGCGGGAAGGCAGGAGGCGGCGGCGGAGGAGGAGCTCGACTGAGCGGCAACTGTAGCGACAGCAACCGGAGTCTCCGCCTGCCACCACCTGCACCTGGCTCCGGGCCCACGTCCAGCACTCGGCTGGCCGCCGCTTCCCGCCGCCCTGCCCTGCCTACCCGCCAGGTAAGCCGACCGGCCAGCGTAGAGGCCGGAGCGGGGACCGGTGGCCCCTGGGCAGCTACGGGGGATGGTGGGACGTCCGCGGAGCTTCAGCTAGTGGGTAGAGGGCTACGAGTCCCGCGGCCGGTTGGAGAAGGTCTCGAGAGCAGGGTTTCAGTTGCCCCGCGGGAGAGGCCGAAAGGGGCGCCTGAGGCCGTGGGGAGGTGGCATTCCGGTGGAAGACAGGTCACTCTCTTGCTCTAGGTGTCCCCTGTCAATCCCCGTAGGGAGGCTCCAGTCGGAGCCCGGTCAGAGCCAAAGTCCTGTGGCCCCGGACTCGTCCGTGGAAGGGTCTCGGAGTCGGGGACAGGAGCGGGTGTGCCAGGCGCGAAACGGGCGTTTACACTCGGATTTGCAGGTTGCCTGTCTCCTCCCTCCCGTGTGCCCGAGAGGGACAAACCCGCGACAGGGAAGGGCACAGCTTTGCTAGGCAACTTTCCCAGCCGGACACCAGACAGTCCTAGGCTGAAAACCGCGGCCGCCCCGAGCCATTTAAATGGTTTCCGACTGGTTTGGAAAGCGCTGTGTGGTCGGGACGCGGACATCCCTCTCGCTGTGGGTCGACTCTACACTTTTCCGGGTGCACTCTCCAAGCCAGAGCTGCGCCCACTTTCCGGTTTGATCGGGAAGACTTCAGTTCTTTTCTTCGTGGCAGGAGGAAACCCAGCTGCCACGCACCAACTGCGCACCATCTCGTTGGAGGACCTGTTGACTTAAGGACCTGTATATTGAGGTTATGATTTGCCAGTGGCATATGACTCAAAGGTTAAAAAAAAAAAAAAAAAAAAAAAACTTTGTTTCAGAATTCTGCCACGTCTGAACCTGGGTGTGCCAGGCCCAAATTCCTGTCCTGTCTAATTAGGCTTTTCTGAAGCCTAAGAATTAAGGGTGAACCACGCTTACCTTAGACTTACTTCCTTCTCTCACAAACTCATCAAATAACTATTTCTGCTTTTGGAACCATATCAAGTTACCCATTTTCCTGATTTTTGCAACATGGCATTAAGTTAATATAACTTGCTATGGGAGTTACACTACATAATGAAGACAAACCCAAGTTTTATAGCTAAAAATCAGAAGGTTACTACATTTTAATTTGAAAATTGCTGGTTGTGAGAAAATCTGTTGCTGTTTTATTGAATTAATTTTTCTTTGAGTTTTTGACTAAAATACATGAAGTTAAAGTCACACCCTGCAATTAGATTTCATTAAATTTATATTTTACTATTAATATCTGAAATCTGCCTACATGTTAATTTTAGAAGTCTGAGCCACTTATTTGTACCAAGCAACTTCCTTCTGATATTATTTTAACCATCATTTTACATAGAAATTTTCAACAACAAATATCAATTCCACTCCCTTAGTGTTTAGTTCTATCCTTGCTAGTTATTAAAATTTATTTAAATTGCACATTTAACTTAAAGTGCCTTAGGTAATACTTGTGGTTTAAAAAAGAAGGTCAATTAAAAGCTAAAACACCACACCAATCACAGCATAACAAGACAATTACTAATTCAACCAGGACATTCTTAGTTTTCTCAAAAGACCCTTACCTGCCTTCTTAATCTTGTTTTCTTACAAGAAATAAATCTGTTAAATACTCAGTAAAATTAGGGTAGGTATTAAAATTTGAATATTGACCTAATATTCATTGTTTATAGGCCAGGTGTTGTCAGACTGTTTTTGTTCTTATTTCCAAGGAGTAATATAATATGTTCTTGTGAGCTAGAGTAACAGTGTGCCTCTATCTAAGTCTGTAAAATGGAGTTGGTGGGGAGGGTTGCTTCCCTACATTAAGATAATGTAGGGAATGTCTTGTAGCCCTTCATTCTCAGGCTCCTCATCTTGCTTTGGATATCCAGTCCACCCATCCAGCATGTGATAACCTGAAACTGAGAGGTATTCTCACTTCAGTTCACCTTGAAAATTCATCTAGAGATAACATTATTATTCCAGATGCTTGACTTAGGGTTCCTGGATCATTACATTTCACCACCCACATGCTCACTTATCAGAAGATGTTTATCTTTTTTTCCTTTCATGTAATTTGTAAGGCCTTTGTAATTATAGAATAGTCAATTGTTCTTGGTCCAGCTCTTGGTTTAGCCTAATTTCTTCGACTTGTCCAAGTAATGCCTGGCTTCATGAAGACTCACCAAGGCCATCATGCTCTTTTTCTCATCATGATCACATGTATATTGAAGATGCCATGTGGATTGAGATTTTTAAACCTTTCTTGTTATTTCAGAGCCACAGTTAATTTTTTGAGCCAACTTGGACAACATTACTTAGTCTTCTGATCTTTTATTATATTGGCTTGAAACATATTTTATGAGGCAGTGACCCAGTATCTTCCATCCATTTGTAATACTCTAGACTTTTGGTTTCAAGCATATTTACTTAACACCAGTGTTTGTTAAACATGTTTTTAAGCTGTAGTGCTCAGTTTTTTTTTTTTAAAAAATGCATTTTATGCTTCAGCTGAGTACACTCTTAAGTATATGCACATATAAGTGGAACAAGTTTCATAAAACAATACTTAACTATATAACATGAATGTCCCCTATTATTTTATTTTTAAAAACTGGCCTCAGCATACTAGATTGGTTTTATGACAATTAATGGGCTGAAGCATATAATATGGTGCTATCCTGTTGAATTTACATTTTTTTAAACAAGGAGTACTTTTATATATACTTTTGTTTTATTTATTTATTTTTATGTAGTGCTAAGGATTGAACCCAGGGCCTTGCACGTGCTAGGAGAGCACTCTATCGCTGAGCTACAACCCCAGGCCTGAATTTACATTTTTAAGGTTCATTTTTCTACAGGTGTTTCCCCCCCGCCACACACACACACACACACACACACACACACTCTCTCTCTCTCTCTCTCTCTCTCTCTCTCTCTCTCTCTCTCTCTCTCTCTCTCATACACACACACACATTCAAATTAAACTATCTTTTCATATAATCAAACTATAATTCTAATAATTCTAATAGTTAAACATTTCTTGAAGGACTTGAGGCACTAGGATCTGGATGCTCGATTAAATCTTTCAAATATTAGGGACTGCATAAAATCTCATTGAACAGTATTGTATTTTAAATGGGTTTTCATCATGCAGCATTGTATGTGGGAACAGAAAAAAACTAGAATGTTTTTCTGAGAGGATTTTGATAGTAACAATTATCAAGTCGAAGTTTTAGACAGAAAAATAATTCTGTCCAACTTTATTTTAATTCTAAGTTTAATGGTTGATTTAGAGTTATGGGTGGAATCTGAAAAAAAACATAGTCCAGTTTATTATTTTTTTAAAATTCTGTTAATATTTTTTATCTTTATCTTTTATTATGAAATAGATATAAGAAACAAATGATAGGAATCACACCCTCTCCCCCAAAAAGGGCTAGTTGAGAAATTAGTTTATATATCTAAGAGATTTGCCATGATATAGTCTTAGAAGCTCTGGTTGAATAATTAGTCTTTCATAAATGATTTCTGTTTTAACCTCCCTTCACATTCTTAGTGAAAATAATTTTTCTGCTAAAGAATGTCACCATATTTAATATTTTGAAAATGGTTGATACCTGTATATCTTCAGATGTTCTCAGGTCCATAAAGCATAAAAATGCATTTGGAATGGCAGCTCTTTTTTGGATCTAAAAGTGATTGAGAAGAAAGCAGTCCAATTATGTATCAGTCATTATCAGAGTAATTAATATTATACAATTTGGGTGATTTTATCATAATTAATGTACTGTCAATGGCAACATTGAATTCAAATCAATTCCAGTAATGGCAAGAGACCAAAGTGGCAAAGCAAAGACAAGTAGATCCTAGATTATAGGTCATTAGTGATTATGGACAATTAGATGAAATTTCCTTAAGTCATTCTCAGAATTGGGCTTATATTTCTGGTACTAAATAAACTGTTTCCCCAGCTATACCTTTTCCCTGTATTTGTTTAAATGTCAAAATGTCTAATTTGCTTATTCATATGATACCTTTAATAATAACTGGAGATTGTACACTTGTAAACCAAGACCTTCATCGCACCTATTTCAGTTCCTGATTTCTGTCCACATGTATTAATTCATTTACCATGTCCTGTCCACAATTCCACAATCAGCCTCCAAAAATTGAAAAATTTAATGTGACTCATTTTTTAGCAAAAATTCAATTCATTTGCAGAAAACCAAGGGTGAACTGTCAGGAGATTATCTACTGAACTTGGTACAATAGTACTGAGTTTGATTGTGTAATACTGCCCCAGGACTTTCTGAAGTATACTGTTATATTGGGTATGAATGCTATCACCTTTCTAGCATCTAAAAAGTTCTGGAATTTGAAACATATTTGGCTCGATGGATTTGATGGAATAGATTATGGATAGGAACCACTCTCCAGGTGTTGTGCCAGAAATTCAGTGGTCATATAAATGCTCTTTTATTAACTTCATAATGGCTATGGTCTGAATATTTGTGTCCCTCCAAAATTTGTATGTTGAAATTTGCCCTGATTGCATTGGTATTAAGAGGTGAGAGCCTTTGGTATTAAGAGGTGATAGGTCATCAGGATTCTGCCCTGGAGAATGAGATTAGTACATTTATAAGAGGCCTCAGGGAGTTCATTAGCTTTTGGCTTCTCCACCATGTGAGCATATGTGAGAGATGCCATCTATGAGGACTGTGTCCTCACCAGACATTGAATCTGATTGTACCTTGGTTTAGACTTCCCCTGCTCAAGATTGTGAGCAATAAATTTCTATCTATAAATTAGATAGTCCAAAGTGTTCTGTTATAGCCAGCTTGAACAGACTAAGATAGCAATCATCAAATCACTGAATCCCTTTAAATTTCATACCTTCCCACCCCATCACAAATTCCTGACAATACTTCTCCCCAATTTGGGGTCTTCTCAACTCATTACTAGGGCTAGAGTACCATAATATAAGTTAGAACTATTGTCTCCTCAGTGTGAAGTCATTCAGCACTTTCTATAACTCACCTGATAGAATCTGTGGCCCTCAAGTGTTCCCACAGAATCTGACCCTTGTTTATTTCTTGATTTATATTTCATAAAACAAAATTTTGTATCACACCAAGAGTTTATTGTTCTTCCTGTGCTTTTCTTTTGTACTCTTCCCCACTGAGAGTACCTTCTCTTTTGCTTCCCTATAACTCTTAATAGTTCTAAAGACTCAACTGAGGTCTTGCCTTCTTTAGAAAATGTCACAACCTTCCTATACCTCCGTACACATGCATTTTACATGTGATATATGATATGTGTGTGTGTGTGTGTGTGTGGACAGAGAGAGAGAGAGAGAGAGAGAGAGAGAGAGAGAGAGAGAGAGAGAGAAGAGTCTGTTTCCACACCAGTCTCTGTATACAAACACACACATGCATATACACATCACATCTTTCGAATTATTTGCAAAGCATACAGGTTTTCTTTAAGCCTAATGTGAAGTAAGAAAGTGAGTAAAATTGACAGCATGAACAATGGCCTACGTTTTATCCTCAGCATAAAAAAAAAAAAAATGTCAGAGAGACATCGAGAAGTGACCAAAGAAATTGGGGAATAGGAAACATTTTTTATTGTACTTAGTGTATTTAATTTATATTGTTCTACTCACATCTCATTCCTCTGAATTCCATGTTATTTTGGGGTATCAATTTGGTTAGTTATAAGACCTGGTTTTTCCCATTTAGAAGTGAAATGTTAACTATGATTGAAGTATCTTGAAGGTTTTGTTTATATGTGTATATTGCACAATTGAGAACATTACTCAGAGTGAGGATCTAAAAGAGAGTAACTTTTACTTAAAGAATTTTATTAGACTAAACCAAAAGAAAATAACAACAACAACAAAAACAAACTCGCCAAATAAAACAGGGCAAAAAAATTCCTTAAAGTTAGTTGTCTTTCAAATCCCTGACTTGTCCTTTGCCAAGCTCTGTTGATTTTACCTTCTAAATAAATGGTTCTCAAATTTGTCCACTGTTCTCCGTTCCTCACATTACCATCATCTCTTGCAATAGACTATTGTAGTGGCCTCTCTATTTGTCTATCAGAACTCTTTCTGGCTTCTTTTGAGTTGATTCCTTCCACTGACATCCAGAGTGATATTTTTCAAAGTATTTGGTCATGATGACCCCCTACTTAAAGCCCTTCTTGGCCCTTAGAGTAAGGTAACTCCTTAATATGGTGGAAAGGTTGGGCGTGATTCAGAGGTTGCCCAGCACACATGACTCTCCTCATTACTGTTCTCTGCCTCTAACAGTTTGTGTTTTATTGCCATATTCCTCTTGCCTGCAGGTCTTTGCGGTGTCTTTCTCCTACCCTGTAATACATATTTCTCTTCCGTTTTGTCCTATCCAGCTAATATTCAGCCTTCACATTCCCATTTGATCTCCTTTTTTAGCACTAATTATAACTGGAATTTTTCAACTGCCTCCAATCCTAACCTAGAGTAGAGTGAAGACTATAGTATAAAGAAATAAAGTGCTGCTTATTAACCTTTAAAAATTAAAATTTCTTCACAATGAGGTAGACTTTATAGTTTATATTTTTTTAAAAATTAGATTTTTGTTATTAGGGACTTAATATTTTTATCCACTGTTCATATTTATCACCATAATAAGTATTGATTTTTTTGTTTACTATTTACAATGTGCACTATATGCCCAGAATATTTTAAGCAAATTAAATGAGTTAATGCATTTAATCTTCAAAGCAACCTCTATTATTTTTCTCTCTGTTTTAGAGATAGAAAATTGAGAGATTAAATAATTTGCTTCCATCGATAAGGTTGTTGAAATCTTGGAGCCACAATTCAAATCCAAGAAAGTCTGATTCAAAATCCTGCACTTCTATCCTACTTGTAAATAAAGTAATACAAATAAAGTTAAATAGAATTATTGAAAGATTTACAACAGCAACGATTCAGTTCCTCCTCTTCCATTTCCCCAGTAACATTGCTTAAAAGCAATGACTCTCACCCTTTTAGATGTTTCTTCCAGTATTTACCTTTTGAAATAATATGCTTATATTGCTGTTTCTTAATGCATCAATATTTGGCATTGTCTACTGACTTCACATTCAAGTAGATAAATATTTATCTCTTTTACACACACACCTCTGTCTCCCTTTCTCAATCAATATCATTCTTACATTCTTTGGTTTTCATATTAATATTTATTTATTATGATTACATAAATATTGTTTGCTACAGAGCCAAATAAGCACATTGTGCATATGATTATTTACTTGAAGAATTTTTATTTTGTTTGTCTTTTTGGAGGCATGGTTTCATTATATTGCTCAGGCTCATCTAAAAGTCTGGGGCTCAAATGATCCTCCAGCCTCAGCCTCTCAAGTAGCTGGGACTAATGGTGCATGGTGCATATCACTGTGAGTTAATAACTAACGAATTTAAGAAAAAATTAATTGCCTAATTTTCCCATATGTTTATTGGCATATATATTTCTATGTAGTCTAACATGTCAGTTTCATTTCCCACATAGTCTACCCTTTCAGATTTATTGGTCCCTTCTTGAAGCTCTCCATTCTCTTGTTTTAATTTGGACTGCTGCTTTCTAGGCCTGTTCCATAGCTTCTTGTGTTTCCCTTTGCTGACATCTCTGACGGACTCTCATTCCATAGACACTATGACTTCTTATTTAATCACTCCCTCATTTGGATGCAGTACATCTTCCACTGGCTTCCTGAGAAATGGAATTAAAAAATTCAAAATATCGAATGCATTAAAAATCTTTTTCCTACCTTTACACATTTTTCTCTCTTGTTTA
This sequence comes from Ictidomys tridecemlineatus, assembly GCF_052094955.1. Lineage (NCBI taxonomy): Eukaryota > Metazoa > Chordata > Mammalia > Rodentia > Sciuridae > Ictidomys > Ictidomys tridecemlineatus. Next base: position 135,071,836 of record NC_135483.1, on the reverse strand, counting down.
TTTATTTTAGTAGTTTTTCTATTCATAGGGTTCAGATTTCAGATGAAAAATATAAGTCTTTCTTTCACTGTTGCCCTCTGATACTCAGTTTTTCTCCCAGAGAGCACTGCATTAGTAAGTCCTTTATAACAAGTCAAGAATACTTCCTGTACACACATCATAACCTAGCAACCTCCCTGCCCTGATATTAATTGATTTGCTGAGTTCAACTAACTGTACCTCCCAAATCCCTTTTCTAAGCCTCCATATCCCTTTTACCCATCTCTTTCCCAGGTTACTTTTAATACTCATTTTTGCCTCCAGTCCCCTATCTGCACCCCATACCCAAATTCATATTCAGTACAACTTCAAGAATATAACCATTCTAAATTTCCCTTTGGATTAAGTCTTCACCTTGCTTAAAATCCACCAGTGCCTCTCTCCTTTGCCTGAGAAGTATAAGTCATGTGCAATTAGGTAATCCTTCCTTGTGGTTTGGAACTAGGCATTTGACATATTTGTAATAGGCCTCCCTGTTTCTGGTGTTTGATGATGCATGGTTCTAAGGAAAATTACCCTACTTGAGGTTATCTGCTGAAAGAAGAGTTAAATTTTAGACAGAGACTGGTTTACTTGCAACTTAAACCTGTATATCAAAGGAGACTTTTCATACTTTAACTGTGAAGAGTGGGCAATGTAGAAATTTCGGGGGTGGTTGGAAAAGTAAAGGAATAGTTTATATTTAAAATTAGGCATATTTACAGCCTAAGCTTAAAGGTTGGCACTGTTTTTATGTTTAGCAAAAATAATTTGATGTTGTAGATGATTTGTGCAATGTTTACTTTTCTTGTTTTACATCTAGGGAGGTAGCAATAATAGGGAAGTAGTGGTAAGGACTGGGAAATTTAAAAGTGTTGAAGTTTAAATCTTAGAATTTCTAGAGTAGGGATTGGGAATTTTACAGCCCTTGGGAAAAATTCCAGAGATACTTGTTTTTGTAAGCAAAGTTTATTTGGAATACAACTATGGCCATTCATTTTTATATTGTCTTTTTTTTTGCCTTACAACTATAGAAATTAATAGTTGCAATAGACATCAAATGGTCTGCAAGCAAAAAATAATTTGCTGACTGGCTCTTTATGGAAAGTTTACTGACACTTTTTCTACAAGGTATTGGAAATTGAGAGGTGTCTGGGATGTTTATGTACTAAATGAGTGGTAGGTAAACCTATAGGAAGGTGCTTGTGAATTAACAATGATTGAGCAGTCCTATTCCTTTGCTCTCCCACTTCCTCATTCTTTAATATACTTGAGGCTTCAAAGGGAGAATTAATGGACAGAAATTGTCTTCTACTTACGAGTTTTTTTATTCCTTCAAAAAAAGGAATGTTTGATTGGATTTGTTTAGTGTAGCCTGAATGCCCACCCTCAAATTACATTCCATAAAAATAGGACCAGTGGACAAACCTTTCACTAAGATTTTGAGAAATACATTAGTGAGGGAGTCTTTGCATCTGTTTTAAAAAAAAAATGCTGTTGCTTTCCTTTGTAGGTCATTGAAATTGCCTTCCTGATTTTAGTGGAGATAATGGGATACCATAGTAGCAGAAGACAAGTGGCAGCAAGCATTTAACCATCAATGATAGAGTAGGTACATCTTTTAAAATGGAAAGCAAGAACATAGAACTATCAGAGGGCACCAGCCTCTAGGTGATTCTGGTAGCCAAGATACTGGCTTTCGCAGAATCATCGTGGTAACTAAAGAATAAAATAAAATAAACAGTAGTTAGAGTATCACTTATCTAACAGCAAAAACTCTTACTATCTCTGGTTGCAAAAGAAAAAATTGAAGTTGTTATAGCTAAGAGTCAGCCTCACATAGTTCTAGATCTATGTCAACTCACAGACCCAGCACTCTTCTCCAAACGGACCAACAACTATCTACTAGCATCTATGCTTTGGAGAAAAGGAAATACTCTGACCTTTCATATCAATTCCTAGGGAACCAAAATATCAAAGTGAAAACCAACAGCAGTCAAGCAATAGATGGAGTTGGACTCACAGTGGGCCCAGGTAGTCAGCAAATCCACCCTGTGCTTATTTCCTCAATTCCTTAATGGAACTTACTGGATAACTGGCAAAATCTCTATACTAATTCAAGTGAGGACTTTAGAACCTGCCCTCCCTTCTAAAATAACAAATTAGAAGTAATACCATAGCCCGGAGGATATTGTTTATATTGATGGAGGGCATCAGTCATAGAAATCACATTCCCATTTGGCTTGTACAGAGGTTTAGTGGATCTTAGAAACTGTAGACTATCATAAAGCTAATCATTGAGCAACTCCAAATGTGGCTGCTAACCCAACTGCAGTGTCTTTATCAAATTACACAACCCCTGGAATTTTGTATGTAATTATGGGTTTGACTAATAACCTTTTTCTCTATGCTAACTTAAAAGGACCACCAACAGCAATTTGTATACCTTCACAGGCTTGCCTGAGGGCTAGGTCAGTTCTCCAGTTCTTGAGATCTTAATCACCCTAACATCCCACCAATTTTCACAGTGTCTCACTGTGTGAATGATGTCATCTTGATTGAATCTGATGAGCAGAGATTAGCAAGTCCTTTAGATGTCTAGTAAAGCACCTGAGAACTAGAGGGTGATAGATTATTCCCACAAAAATTTAGAGGCATAGCATTTCACTAACATTTCTAGGCATTCAGTGGTCACTATACCTGATAGGTCTTTTATGGATTTTGGAAAGATCATAGACCACATTTGAATATGTTACTTCATCACCTACCTACAGAGAACTCATTAGGCTTCCAGTTTTAAATTATGATCAGAGCAAAAGAAAGTTAGGCAGAAAGTCCATTACACAGTGCAAGCTATACCACCACTTTGGCTTTTGAGGCTAACCAATCCAAGATTCTCTTAGTCTTTGAAGCAAATAGGCACGCTGGGTGGAATGGAGGCTTTGGAGAGCACCAAGACCAGCATCAGAGTAAACATCTCTAGGATTCTGAAGCAAACCTATTTCATCTCCAGATAAATGTTTACCCTTTGACAAACAACCTCTGGCTTGCTACTAGGTAGGTAGTAAATGCATAACCATGGGTTGTCAGGTGGACTGAGCTTCCTATCATTAACTGGGTGTTGTCTGGCCTAGTTAGCTGTAGGCTAGCCATGGACAGCCGCCATCTATCATCAGGTGAAAATGGCATATGAGACAGAGCCTGGGAAGATCTGGAAAGTGCATGTCCACGTGACTCCAGATCCTTCAAAAACAACTTGCTGTTGCATTGCCTTGTGTGATCGTCAGTTTTCCATTGCTGTGACAAATACCTAGGATAATTATCTTGGAAAAAGAGAAGGTTTAATTTGGCTCACAGTCTGGGAGATTTCAGTCCATGACTGGTTGGCTCCACTGCTTTTGGGTCTGTGTTGAGGGAGCACTTCATGGAGACAGTGTGTGGCAAAATTGTTCTGCTCGTGGCTGGGGCATGAGCGAGAAAGAGGAAGGAGATGGAGTCCTTCAAGGGCATGCCCCCACTGTCCGGAAGACCTCCCTCCAGGTCCTACCTATTAAATATTCCACTTCCTCTGAATAGTGCCATCATACGTGGACTGTCTTTAATTCATGGACCTTTGGGGGATATTTAGCCAAATTATAGCACCTTGTTTCCTTCAACCCATGTTGAAGGCTTCTTGGTATTTACTTAAACTCATTGATAGAGGAAAAAAACCTCAAGCCTGATTTACAGATAAGTCTACATCATATTTTCATACTGCTTAAGAGTGGAGAGCTGCAGAACTATATATAGTCTTATGCATGGGCAATTGTGAAGTACAGTAGAGATAGAAAATTCCCTCAATAGGCAGAAATTTGAATAGTAGATCTGTTTATCCACTGTGCCTGAAATGAGAGATGGTCCACAGTATTAATCTATATTGGTTGATGGGCAGTTGCTACTGATTTATATGGTCAGGGCCTTGACTGGAAGACTAGTGACAGGGAATATTGAGGTTAGAGAGTGTGGCCTTTCAAACTGTGCAGACCCTGAAAATATTTGTGCCTATTGTAATGCCCACCAAAGGATTTTTATTGGAGAGAAGGCTCTTAATCAAGTTGACAAAATGGCACACTCAAGATGTTGGTCAGACTCCCTTCCCAGCTACCTGAGAGTGTGTTCACTGTGTCTATGCACAGTGGCCTTAGTGGCAGGAATGGAGGCTAGATGTGCACGTGCTCAGCAACATTTGACTTTTCTAATGTGTCCTGACTACTACAACATTGAGCCCCTGGGGTGGATCAGTGAAGCTGAATAGTTAGGGTAGATTATGCTGCTTATCAATCTGTTGTTTCTGTCTTAAAGTTGTTAGCCTATTCCGCAGTAAGGAAGCTGGACCTTGTAAATATTTTTCCCATGCCAACTGGCATGATGTTAAATCCTGTCAGCAGAGGATACTGAAGGAACACTGAGGGTTAAACATGGTTTTCTTTCTAATTTCAGAGATACTCACTTGTCAGGCTCTTTCTGGTCATATTTTTCCTCCCTTGCTCCGGTCCTCACATGGTTTTCTCCAGTGCTGGGTACCTGCAGGGCATGGCTTTCTCTGAAGATGGCAAGCTTCACCCTCTGTATTTTCTCCACAGCTGGATTTGGGCAGTGGTAGTGTGTCCTGGAGCCACTGACATTATGGACCTGCTCCACAGCCCAGGTCACTGCTTGCCAGACATTCTTCCCAGATCCACGCATGTGCACACTGGAGGTTCCACTAGATTGGTTGTTGCCCAGGGAGCTGGCTCCCTAACCTTCAATTCCAGAAAGTCAGAGCCATCTTGCTCCCAGCTGCACAAGAAAAGTGCACTTAAGTCCTGCGGAGGACAGCCTCTCAGACTTCAGCAGTCAGCTGTTTTTCTCATCACCTAGCTAGTTCCGGGGTTCTATGCCCTCTCCATAAATGGCTTTTTCTGAGACTCCTGAGGGCAGATTTTGAGCAATTCCTGCATTTGTTAATTCTGTCACTTTACCCATTCATCTCCTCTTCTTCCCGTTCTCTCAACAAGTCAGATTATTTAATTCCATTTCCTGCTCTTCCTTTCTACCTTCTGGTGCTCCTTATCTCTCCAGTACCACCTTTACTGAAACTGAAAAACTTTGTAATTTTTCTAAAGCCTAAATTTGATTATAATCTCTTCTTAAAGTTCATTCAATTATTTTTTATTTCATCCATCTAAAAATTATATGGTACATTCCAGAGTCACTGGAAGATGTACCAGGTTCTCCATGAACTCCTCTTAACCTCTGAACCTCATCTCCTGCCATTTCCCACCTCTGATTTCCACTACTGCTAACCTAAGGGACTGATCATGTCTTTTCTGGCTTCAGTGACTTTATATCTTTCATTCCTTCTAACTTCACCTTTTTGTTCACTTACCTAAAATTTGTTTACTTTTCAAGAGTCTATTCAACATTATCATCCCTGGGAAATTTTCCATAACATTTCTCAGCCCTCCGTGTTGCTTTCACAGACTATGTTCTCAGCTCATATGCCCCTGGTTTGTGATTGCCTGTTGACTTGCTGTGTTTCATATTAGTCTCTGTTTCTTGAACCTATGGGCTATCTTTAGTTTTGTAGCCACAGCCTAGAACAACATTTGATTCTTAAGAAATTACACACATATAATTGTGTGGTTCTGCAGCTCCTTATATGAAGTTTTCAAACACAGGAAAAGAAAAAAAGAAAAATTTAACAAGTCACTCGATTCTTCACATAAAGTTCTCAAAGCAATTGAAGCTCAGAAACATTGGCATATCACTTTTACCAGAAACATACATCAAAATTTCAGGCATCTTTAGAAGTCAAAGTTTTAATTCCATATTGAAAAGAATATACATAGGCAGTACAATTAAAAATAGTATATAGAACTAAGTTCATCCTATTTTGTACATTCATCTTAAAATTCTTGCCAAAGGTCAGAGGAATTCATTTTAGAACTTGGTTTTCTTATTTTAAATTTAGTTATAACTTTAGAAAAGAAGCTGAATAGTGTCAAAGTTAGTTTGCACTGCTATAAAGAACATTTCCTTAGGTTGTGGCTCAGTGGTAGAGCGCCTCTTTTGCATGAGGTACTGGGTTCATTCCTCAGCGCCGCATAAATATAAATAAAATAAAGAAATTGTGTCCATCTAAAACTAAATAAAATTTTTTTAAAAAGAACATTTCCTTTGAAATATATTTAGGCTTTAGGGACAACAGGTATTTTCCCTTCCCTTTCTCCTGAAAATTACCTTACTGGATATAATTGTGCATATAGTATGCAAGTGACTGAAATTCCTTCACATTACATTTTTTAAACATTGTGAGGAAAGTGAACCTTCACTGTGATTCAGTCTGTCATCAGTGTTCTATTTTCTTTCCTTCTTTTGCTTGTGGTGATTCCTACAAGGGTTTAGCAAACTTGTAACCATGTTTTTACAATCAACTGCAAGCAATATTCCATCAATCCATATTCTGCCTTTGGAATCCTGGAGACCTTCAAGAGAAGATTGTGTATTTTCTTTTTGCTATTAGATTTTGTATTTGTATGAGGTATTGAAAATAGCTGTTATGTAATAATGAAATTAAATATTCTTAATTTTCTTACCCTTACAGAGAATGTCAGGATTCACAAATATTATCAGGTGAACAAATCTATGAGAATACCAACTTAATTATTGTCAAAGCTGCTGCATTACTTTGGCTAGTTGGAGTTCACAGGTTAAGGGCAAGCTGTATAAAATGAAGCCATTATAGGTATCAGATGCCTGTTAGGAGCTGTCAGTATACCTTGCTTTTCTATGGATTCTCCCCTCCTAGAATTCCTTAATGAAGCTCTTTGACTTCTTGGTTATCTGCTTAATATGTTCTTTTAAAATAAAACTCAAAATATATTTGTAAAAAATAATCTTATGCAAATAATATAGTAGATGTTACCACCAGAGTTAACAAAAAATATGATTTTTTTCCAAAGAGAAATTCTTAATGTTTTTCAGCTCCAATGAATTGTAGCTAATTATAACAATTGTTCTCTTTCAAAAGTGTAATTTGATTGAGGGCAGAATATCTTTGTATTCTTGTTAACCATAGAGTACATTGTTTGTAGCTTCAGTTCAGTTGTTTGAATGAATAAATTGTACTATGCCTATAAGGAATGAATAGCTACTAATAACATCTATCATTTCTATTTATAGGTTTTACCATTTAAAGAAACCTTCTTGCCAGCAAATCTATGATAAAAAATATAAGTAACAGAGGAAACAATAACTATTATTTGTCAAGTAACAAGCATTTAATGTCAGAATGGCTCACCTAAAACGACTAGTAAAATTACATTTTAAAAGACATTACCATAAAAAGTTCTGGAAGCTTGGTGCAGTAATTTTTTTCTTTTTAATAGTTTTGATTTTAATGCAAAGAGAAGTAAGTGTTCAATATTCCAAAGAAGAATCAAGGATGGAAAGAAATATGAAAAACAAGAACAAGGTGTTTGATTTGATGCTAGAAGCTGTAAACAATATTAAAGATGCAATGCCAAAAATGCAAATAGGAGCACCTGTCAGGCAAAACATTGATGTTGGTAAGAGACCCTGTTTGCAAGGATATTATACAGCAGCAGAATTGAAACCTGCTCTTGACCGCCCACCACAAGATTCTAACGCACCTGGTGCTTCTGGCAAAGCATTCAAGACAACCAATTTAAGTATTGAAGAGCAAAAGGAAAAAGAACGTGGGGAAGTAAAACACTGTTTTAATGCTTTTGCAAGTGACAGGATTTCTTTACACCGAGATCTTGGACCTGACACCCGACCTCCTGAGTATGTTGAAGACTATTCATTATTTACTCTTTATTACGAGGGTTTGAAGGGGAGAGGCATTAGCTAAGGCATTTGCTTATTCTTTAGCCACTCTGAGGTGGGAAATCAGCAAATACTGTTTTTTAATCTTTCATGTTTTTGTTTATAACTATTAAGGATAGCTATCCATATCTCAGCTTAGTATATAGTACAGACATGAAAAGTTATTAGCTTTTAAATTAGAAACAGAATTCTAGATCTGACTTCTTTATACAAGGAAATCCTTCATTCTTAAATGCTGTGAAGGAAATATTGGACAGTTTTTATGGAAAATGTAGGAGGTTAAGAAAGTTTGTTCACTTCTCTGTGTGCTGCTATAGAAAAGAAATTTTTAAAAAATGTGCCAAGATTTTGTAGCTACTAGATAATATTTTATGGATTTATAAACATGGCTGCTTTGAATGTTTAACTAGGTTTCAGAATGCCCGTTTTTTGGTATGCTTTCTCTTAAGTTATTTTAACAATTATTAGTAAACATCTTTGTCGATAATTTTTTAAAGTTCTCATATCTATAGGGCTGTTTTTCTTTAGATACTAAGAGGGCAAAACTCATTCAGTCACTTTGTTTACAAGTTTTTCTCAAGCATAGGATATTTTGATTAAAATTTCTCTCTGGGACCTCGTGTGCTTTTTCTGTGTCCTTAGTTTTGTTATCAGAAAGGTAATATTCAAATTTGATATTTGAATTGCAAAGGCCAAAATGAATTTTTGAGAGTACTTGATTGGCAAATAGCAATCAAACAACGGCCACCTATTTTGCTTTCCTGTATAACAGATTATTTTTGGTTGTGAACCTGAAAGAAAAGGACTTTTGTGGGCTGGTTTATTGCTTTATTCAGGTTTTTCTAGATTTGTAATGTTGATAACCTGCATCAACTATACGAGTCCCTTAATGTTGAATTTGTATAGATTAGGCTTCTGTCACTTTGTGGTAATCTGTGTGATCCAAAGTGAAATGGTTCATTTTGAAAAAAATGTGAAAAGAAACAAATGAATGACTGTAAAATATTTAGTTATAATATGCACAACTCCTTTCTCAATAGATTCAAATGCAGTATTACATTTTACTGATTTGGAGAGAGTTCTTGACCAAAAAGCAGTCCATACCAAAAATCAATAAGCATGATTTTTATTCTTTGAAATGACGATATCAGCTCAAGATGAGCTTTTTTATTGCAGTCTTACAAGGCTAGAGTAATGTTTGTCACTATTAATTGTTAAGTGAGTAAAAAGCAACTAACTAAGCACATTAACAGCATTTTTTCGTTATAATAAAAGGTTTGTTTATTTATTACTTTGGAAAGGATTTTGTGGTGGTAGTGAAGATTTAATTGTTTCTTAATTTGAAAGTCACCTATATCCATAAGGAAGGTATTTTCCATTCTCATTCCACATATAGATCTAGTCTTTATTAATATGGATAATCATGTGACTGATTTAACCAAGTTTCTATATGCCCAATTTTTCTAATGGTTAACTAGAAAAATGTAGTCACTTTGATAAATTATTTTTTGCACTATCTTAAATAACATGTGAAATGATTTTTAAAGGATGAATCTAACATAAATTGTTTCAAACTGAATAGAGTTTGTAAAATCGCACTGTGGAATTTTATCATTTGTATTAATGGTAAAATATGATGCTTTATTCTGGCTGCTCTGCCTTATTTTTTTAACTTCTAACTAATATTAGTAGTTATCAGTTAAGCAAATAAGTCCCTAGCTTAAACCAAAGGAAATCCTTGTAAGATTAAGTAATAACATTTTATTGGTGTGAATGTTTGTGAACATTTATACTTTATATCTTCAGTTTTTTATAATACTTGATTAATGTTGTATTAACTAACTAACTGCATGGCAAATAAAGTTAGGGAAAAAAATTTAATCCCCAAATTCGACTCTCTTTCTCTCTCTAAAATATTTATAAGACAATAAATCATGAAGTGCTTCTTTTCCTTCTTCTTCCTTAAAATATAAAATACTATTTCATGGAGCTTTTCAAGATTTTTGTTTATTATTTATGTGGGTTTATAAACCTTTATGTGTTAAAATATGAGCTCATATTTAGTCATTTATTTCTGTGTAATTATTATTCAAGAGAATATATAGTTTGTTTTTGAACTTTATTTGTAATTGGTAGTTTATTCAAAATTCATCTCAGAATAAATACCTTGCTTTCACTCTAACAAATGAGGAAAAATGTGGTGCTTTACTTCTGGCCATGCGCTTGTGTGGCGCTTTGAAATCGTGGAAGCTCTAGAGAGCCGAACCACTTTCACTCAGCACCACTCCCTCCTTTCCCTCTTCAGTGCTGTTGACACCTCCTCTTTGCATTTCACTCCCAACCTAATTCCTTTCTTATCACTATAAACATCCCACTCTGTGGACCTGCTCTTAGAAAAGGCTAAAGACATTCTCACTCAGGTATGGTTCTTAAGTCACTAATGAGATAATGTGTGGGTCCTTTTAGGGTGACTTTCCCAGGCCTCTACTGTCAGGCTGGAGGCTACAGTGCCCCCCTATCCTTCAATGGCCCTGGAAAGCAAATGAAGTGTGTTGGGCTCTTATCTCCAGGAGTGAATGGTTTACTTCCTTATCTTTGGTTTTGAGCAGCAGTGTTTGCTTGAGTTCACACACTGTATTCCTAGTGTGGGAGGATTTGACTGGGTAGGAGGATTTTATAGTCTGTTGTCCAAAATTTGTACAGCCACATTTGGTATTTAAGTGACTTTAAAGATGCAGTTGCTTTGTTTATCTTTGCCACAGTCCACACATGGTTTGTTTTATGTGCCAGTGTTTTGAAGCCCTCCTCCTCCCGTATGTTAGTCACTTTAACTTCACCTCACTTCAGCGGGCTAGCCGCTGTGATTATCCCCACTTCCATCTCAAAGGCTGGAGGCTGAACGTGGCCACCCAGTGACTTAAATAAAGATTATTTTTTCTGAGGAAATCATTGTTATTAAGATGAATTCAAAATCCATACATAACTGATGTTGTTAGCTAATGGATAACACCACTCCTCAGAATTACTTGGGATTTTTCTTCCTGTGCCTATCACATTGTAGACAGAAGCACTGTCTTATAAAATGGACTTATAAAATGAATTTTGGTCTTTTTTTTTTAAACTCCTAAATATGTCCTATTAAAAGAAAATTTTTACATGCAAAAGTAGACTACATTATTGGAGCAAAATCTCTAAGACACATAGGAAATGGTATCAAATGATGATCTACGTAAGATCTTAAGTTTGTGGTAGGCTGTCTTCCCCTTTTGATTTCATATGTTGATTAAAGTGATTAAATAAACTTGATAAATAGGAAATACATTACATATTTATGAAAGTTTCTAATAACTTTTAAAAAATTGAGTATTGGATTAATAAACTTGCAAATAAGAAAAATGGATGATTTCAGCAAGAAAATAGATTTTCTTTTTTTTCTTTTTTTTTTTTTTTTTACTGGAGCAATTACCAGGATTTTTCATTTTTCATGTTTCTTTTTTTGGAGGAGGTACTAAGGATTGAATTCAGGGGCACACAGCCACTGAACCACATCCCCAGCCCTATTTTGTATTTTATTTAGAGACAGGGTCTCACTGTGTTGCTTAGTGCTTTGCTTTTATTGAAACTGGCTCTGAACTTGTGATCCTCCTGCCTTGGCCTCCTGAGCCTCCAGGATTACAGGCGTACTCCACCATCCCTGGCCATGTTGTTTCTTTTATATGTTATTTTTTATTTAAATGTTATATGCTTTTAAATATTATACTGTTGAGAGGCATAAAATAAGAAATTGTAGTTTGTATCAGTGGACATGATCTCTGGGTGACTAATCTGCTTGTAAAAATATGTTGCTATCCATTTACACTGATATAGCATTAAGATTATCTTCCATAGAGAGTATTTGCTGTCATTTTTTTGTGGTAAAGATTAAATAATGATAATTTTAGCAGCAGGATAACTGTGAGGTAACTAATAAAAGTCTTAATTGCTCTTCTACTTTTTTGGCTTCTTCTAGATGTATTGAACAAAAGTTTAAGCGCTGCCCTCCTCTGCCTACCACCAGCGTCATAATAGTTTTTCATAATGAAGCATGGTCCACACTGCTAAGAACTGTCCACAGTGTGCTCTATTCTTCACCTGCAATTCTGCTGAAGGAAATCATTTTGGTGGATGATGCTAGTGTAGATGGTAAGTGAGTACATTCCAATTTGATTGTTTTCTAAGTAAATCCGTGTGGTGGTGTACAAAGTCTACTTGCTTATATTTGCTTTATGTATGCCATCTAGGAACTGGAATATAATAGTTTGGATGGTGTGTATGATGAATGCAAGTAGAATCCAAGTATGTACATATTCCAATATTTTGGAGTGCGAAAATATATTAAATGACATTATTCATAACATTCTAGTCCTCAATGTGTGGCTTTTATTTTAAGGCATAGTGGTTAGGAGCACAGACTTGAACCTGGAGGCAGGTTGCCTTGATTTAAATTTCTGTTTTGGTTCTAACCAACTATGTAATTTGGGCAAGTTACTTAATCTCTTTGCCTCCATTTCTTTATTGATAAAATGGGAATAATACCATATTTATCAAATTTATTATAACATATGTCATTGGTTTGTAAACTGCTAAAAAGAAAAAACCCACAGTCAATTAAACTAACATGACAATGAGTATAAGAAGTATCTAATTTTATTGCTGATAATTGGGGAAATACAGAACTAATACATAATACTATGGTTGTTTTAAAAAAATCAATGAGTTAATATAAGTAACACACCAATTAATAAATAATATAAATCAGTAATTAAAATCAAGAAAGAGTCAATACATCATGTTTTACTTTGGCTTTTTTTTTTCAGTGTTGATATTTAACCCAAATAGTTAGTTGTTTTCTTGTCTATAAAATGGAAATAATACTCTTTTATCAAGTCCAAAGCACTATCATTATTTATACCAACATTTCTTACATATGAGAAAAAAATGCTTACATTCTATCAGTTATAAAATATATCAGATATGGTAATAAATGAAATTATTAACTTGGCTTATTTCATCATTCTTACATACAATTTTAAATGTTTTTATAATTTCAAAATTAAACATCTTGGTAAAATAGCATTATATTCTCAAGATACATGAATATTTAGGCAGAATAAAGTTATTTAACACCAGAGGTTTTTGGCCTGCATGTGAAACCTCCAACTCCAAAAATTGGAGCTTTATAATTCAAGTCCCTGGATTCAGATTATATGTTAGAGAGCTCTAGTTTTCATCTCTAATACCTTTGACCAAGTTAATTTGCCACTTAACCATGATTCACTGGTTTACTTTACTACTGGTTCTGTTCTGGTTCCTTATTCTATCTAGTTGGACTATAGTCCATGGGTTTCAAGAGATGTCTGACTGAGTTCTGCTGACTTGCATGTTTTACCTTTAGAACAAGAATAACAACAAACTTGATCGTAAAATCTTATTCTTTGGTTTCTTCAATGTTTTCTCTCAGATTACTTTTATTTGGATTGATTTTCCAAATAGTGAGAAAAATAGGGACACTGTAGGTTTACTTTTAGTAAGCCTTCATTTGAAGGTACCATTTTTATTTAACTGCACAAAATTTAAAAACTAAAGGAAATCAGAATGAAAAGATGGGTACTCATACATAATCTTCCTCCTGTTTGAACCATTTCAATCGTTTCATTTTCTTCTATAATTACATCTAAATAAACATATAATGTTTATCTTATTATATCCATGCCATAAATGTGATTTTGAAAGCTGACGTTTTCACATAACTTTGTTTACTTTACCTTCAAAACTTTTTTTTTCCATGACAGTGATGGACAGATGTTACTAACCATTTATCTTTCCTTCACACTGTAGCATTACTGTGTCATATGGCAGTGAGTAATATCCTTGAGCCTACATCACTTTACTTCTTGTGCATTATACCTTTAGATAGTAAGTTAGGAGAAATAGGACTGCTTGGTCAAAATATCTGAATATTTTTATAATTCTTTATGACACTTGACAGGAGATATGGGACAGTTTTCTTAGTGAAAGTTATCTTTGCATACTAGTGTCGTTTGTCATTAAATCAAAGAACTATCCAATGAATACTACTGTGGAAAATATGTTCCTCTTTTCTGTAAAGGAGCCTGTGAGATAGAAACTAGCCCTTGATTTCAATGTATTTAGAGAAAAGAGCATAAATATGTAGATAGTCAGGTAATAATAAAATAGTTAAATCCCTGGGAGAGCAAACAAAAAAGCATTTTTAGAACATAAACCATATCTTAATATGTATTTAATGCTTATTAAAAACATATTAAGATATCTTAATGCTGTATTTGTGCATTAATCTCTCATTTTATTCTCCCGTCAGTCTACTGTTGATGAGTCCTATTATCCCCATTTTATAGATAAGAATGTAAGGTACAGAAAGGGTGAACCAGCTTGTCCAAATTCACACAACTAAAAGTGATGGTGCCTGTAAATTGAATCCAGGACATCTGGTCCCATATAGCTTTGTGTGCTTAATCTCCAAAAAGAGAAGTATGGGACTAAATTTAGGGAATAAAAAAGAATTTATATAAAATTCAGAATAAATTTTTAAAGTTTTTAGTAAATTCAAACAATGAGAGTCTATACTGAAGGGATTATAGTCACTCCTTTTTAAAATGTCAATTCCCATTAAGATCTTTTAAATTTTATAACTCCTTTAAAGTAGAATATATTTATGATTATACATACATACATACACACACACACACACACACACACACACACATATATGCATATATGTGTGTTTAATTCTACTCTGAGATAATAGTGTTTAGATGGGTTAAGTTTACCATAAGGGCTGTTCATGAAGTCTCACCTCCCTTAAGAATGCTTAAACTTTAAATTAGCAGCTCTCTTTTCTGTATCCCCAGAGAACTGAAAAGACATTTATATTCCCAGATAAAGTCAATGTCATCTGTACTTGCTTCGGAAGTATGGCAGAAGCAAATATCTACCCCAGGATATTGTTGACTTTTTTTGTATTTCTAAATCTTTTTGAGGCTATGATATAGGCCCAAGAAAACCACTTGAAGAACTACATTATGTACTTAATGAGGAATCAAGAATTTAATGACAAAAAGAGTAGGCTTGAGATGTTGTTTAAAAATATGAACAGCACTTGATTGACTTGATTAATGGATTTTTCTTTCACCTACTGTCTCAACTTTTGCTTATTATGTATCTCATCCAAATTGGAATATTGAGTACCTCAAATTACATACCCATCATTAAAGTTCTGCCTGTTTTTCATTTCCTGATTTACATGCTCCTTTTTACTTCTATATTTTTGCTGGAGAGAAATCTGTCAGGAGACTCCAAAACTTCCAAAATATTTCTGCTGAGTCTTTGTAGAAATGTTCCCAAAATGCTGTGGCTCTGGACTTTACTACTTGCCTTTTCCCTCAACATTCTGTTCTTAAATTGTTTTGATCATTGCCTAAATATCAGAAAATCAATTCTTTTGATGCAGGTGATTTTTCATTAAGATTTCCAGACGTAAATGCCAATTTTAAAAATCACTGAATATCTTTTTGACCTAATTCCATTTCTTCTACTCCTATAGTCAGTCTGTTCTGAACTCTGAGTTTGTTTGTTGGTTTAAATTCTGGGGTCCACAACATTTAACTCTCTCACTTTCTCACAAACACACTGTATTTATTGTTATGAAGTGTTCACCATAAGCATGTGTAATAATTTTGTGTGTTAGTTATGATTTGGGTATAGAAATCCCCTCCCCTTTTTCCCAGTAAAGAGTTACAATAGACTTTTTCATTTTACTGGAAGAAGACATGCAACTATTAACATTATGAATTTGGAGGAGTCATTGTTGTTTCTTTTGTTTTAATATAGTATATATAAATTTAGAAAGCATTAATCCTGATTTTATTTTTCCCTACAGAGTACTTACATGAAAAGTTAGAAGAATATATAAAACAATTTTCTATAGTAAAGATAGTCAGACAAAAAGAAAGGAAAGGTCTGATCACAGCTCGGTTGCTAGGAGCAGCAGTAGCAACAGCTGAGACGCTCACATTTTTAGATGCTCACTGTAAGTATGTGTGTAGATGGAACGTCTTCCCTTTCCTTCCCTTCCTTTCCCTTCCCTCAAATTTAGAGGTTAATTTTATTTAGCTGTCTAATTGCATTATCTTGAACAGCATTTTCAACTGATTATAGCAAAGATAAGGGCTCTGCCTAGGAACTTCACTTATATAGCTCTTAGTTCTTCTGTGTTCAAGTCTCCTCAACTTTAATGTTGCCATGACCAACTTTCCCAGTGAGGTATCCTTCCCTAGGATTCTCCCCCCTCCCCGCATATGCATTCTGTCCAAAAAAAAAAAAAATTCCTTGTTATTTTTGAATCCCTACATATTAAAATGAAAATTTATTTAAGTCTAACCAATCCTGTCATTAAACTTTGTCCCAACTGAAACTTTTTTATTTCAGTTCTTTTTTAAGACTTATGAACTCCTTCTTATGCCAAGTTACAGGTACCCCTTTCCAACGTCTTTTTCTCTCTCTTCCATGAATATTGTCAGTTTCATCATTTTTTGTTGCTATTAGTTTTTTTCTTTGTATTTTAATATTTTTCAGTGTCAACATTTTGTTTGTATATTTTGCTTTATGCTTTGGTGGTACTGGGATTGAACACAGAGACTTGCTCATGCTAGGAATAAGCACTATATCACTGACCTACATCCCTTAAAAATAAAAATACATTTTTATTTTTAAAAGTGTCAATATTTTAAAAATATTTAGGAAGTATACTTGGACCCAAATGTGCAGTGGGCATGATAAATATCAATTAATGTTATTTAGTCACTTGCATTATATACTTCGTGAGTTTTACTTATTATATGAGTGTTAATCTTTGAACTGGCCAGCCTATAGGTTATGTTTGACCCAGTAACTGATTTTGTATACATTGATACAGAAGAACTTTTGGGTTTGCTTGAATTATTTAGAGATGTTGTATCCTGTATTCTCTGTATACTGGGCATTTAAAAGATGAAGAGAGATCTAAAGATGCCTTTGTAAAGGAAAACACCGTTCTCTAGTATTTCTTCTTTTGATCCAAATTTTAATGTGATCCGACTGGGCATTCTTACTCTTCTGGAGAATATGTCTAATAGCCTTCTGCACAATGACTGCCAAGTATTCCTCAATGGGGATCCCAGAATAGAACTGCATAGGTATTGTTTGGCTCTGCTCAGTATGTGGGACAGACTATCCCATGATGAAAATCTACACCTTTCATGGGACTCCATGGCCCCTACTGTCTTGGTCTGGGGCAGATTTGAATGGCTCTTCTTCAACTGCTAAAATCAGAATATTTTGACTCTTTCACTTACTTTTTCTTAAGCCCTACAGAGAGAAATGAAGTTTTCCAAAGGGACAGGTTTAAATTAGAGTACTTTGGGGACTAGATGGAAAGGTTATCTTTGATTCATATCCTCTTTTAAAGGGACACATATCATTTGAAGCTTAAACACATTAGTATCATTTTGCTTCTTCTAGGAGAAAAAGACCATCTGGAGGAAGATTTTCCTAGCCATGCTCAATCTTCCTTTACCCTTTTCATCCTGTTCTCCTCATGAGAGACATTTGGAAAATACTCTCTTTGGGAGATCTATCATACAACATTGTGACTATAGTATGAATATA
This sequence comes from Ictidomys tridecemlineatus, assembly GCF_052094955.1. NCBI lineage: Eukaryota > Metazoa > Chordata > Mammalia > Rodentia > Sciuridae > Ictidomys > Ictidomys tridecemlineatus. The sequence continues at coordinate 135,054,226 of NC_135483.1, read as the reverse complement.
CTGTGTACTTAAATTTGTCAAGACTATATCTTAAATATTCTCACCAAACACGCACATATGAGATGATGGATATTTTAATTAGCTTGATTGTGATAATTATTTCATGAGTATATGTATATATATGTATATATATAAAAACTTGACATCATAAATACATAAAGTTATTATTTGTCTATTATAACTTATGAAAGCTGGAAAAAGTAAATCACTGTTACATACATGTTCAAGACATAAGTTATTTTCTTATTCTCATTTCTCTATAAATTTTCATGACTAAAATGAAAATTTTAATGACTAAAGAAAAAAACCTTCAGTGTTCTCACTGAATGAACTAAACTTCTGTCTTCTTCAGGTGAGTGTTTCTATGGTTGGTTAGAACCTTTGCTGGCCAGAATAGCTGAGAACAACACTGCGGTGGTGAGTCCAGATATTGCCTCCATAGATATGAACACATTTGAATTCAACAAACCTTCTCCATATGGAGGTAACCATAATCGTGGAAATTTTGACTGGAGCCTTTCATTTGGCTGGGAATCACTTCCTGATCATGAAAAGCGAAGAAGGCAAGATGAAACCTACCCAATTAAGTAAGAGGACTGCTCTCAAAGTCTTATATTCATACTGTAATATCTTATATTAAATATGTATGGACTCTGTATTTGCAGCAATTGCCTCTGAGGTAATTCATACTAATAAAAGCAAAGAACACAATTCTGTACATAGAAAATAATAAAGTAATTTACTTAGGCACATATGCATGATATTACTGAATAATAAGTTGAAAGTAAAATTTATCTCATATCTTCCTCATAAATCACCACTTAAGAATATTAAAACAAGGTTAGGAGAAGACACTTACTAACCTTGGAGAATACACTGAGAATTTATTTTTCCCCCAAAAAAACTTGACTTTAAAGACAGTATGCATAGGAAAAATTTGAAATTGTAATATATACCTTATAAAGTTAAGTTCTTAAATAAGCTACTTAATTTTGTTTCGTTTTTATAACAAAGTTTGACAATGGATTGTTTTTCAGAACACCCACATTTGCGGGAGGCCTTTTTTCCATATCAAAAGAATATTTTGAGCATATTGGACGTTATGATGAAGAAATGGAAATTTGGGGAGGTGAAAATATAGAAATGTCTTTCAGAGTAAGTTTAGGAGACTAAATACAGCACACATGTTAAACAATGAAATGTGTTATGCTCTACTTGGCTGGTACAGATTGTTATGGATGTATGCAGTCTTTACTTCTTTTGCTTTCTAAGTTTTAATTGCTGGAAATTTTGAAATAAGAATATTTCCTTTTAAATTGTAACTTGATATATTTATTCATGGTTGCCAATGTAACAAGAGGAATTGGTTAAAATCCCATGTCCAGGCAATAACACCAATTAATGCACTTGTAGCTACTGAATTCCAGCCAAGACAAATATAATTAAACCTAGTGCTTCAGGAAATGAGTTGATTATCAAGGGAGTCTGTGGAAAAACATTTGTGTATACTTTTAAAGTATATTGAACTTAACTCTTTGGATTAAATGAGCTATTTTTTAAAAAATATGTATGTTAAAAGTTAATATGAAAAATCAAAATGAAGATTTTGGATAGTCTCTACATGTATCTTATGTATTCATTTTCATAAGGTTTTGTTTTGTTTTTTTGCTATGACCTTATCATTCATCTATTATCCCTTAGGGTGGAATGTACTGAAAAAAGAAATGAACTAGTTTTAAGTTTGGGACGTGGGTTCATCACATACTGACAGTGATGATTTTAGCCCAGTTTGGACTGCTTAAGGCCAGGGGTCTTGTTTTATTCATTTCAGTGTTTTCAGCCCCTAGCCCTTGTATTTCAAGCATAATTTGTCGAATAGAACATATCACTGAGTTTTCTTATTTTTGTTTAAAGAAGAAAAAAGTGTATGCGATCACTTTCCTTAGTACTAGCATTTACTTTTAAACATGACTTCTTTTCAGATATTTTGCTTGCAATTATTTATGGCAGAACCAATTATTAAGACAGTTGAGTGAAATGTATTCATTTCATGATTTTCTGTTTTATTTGGAATTAGTGCAAATAAGTATAATGACCAACTACTTTACAAATTTACGAGACCATATTTCAGTAATAATGACTATTTTCAATTGTTTTGCTTTTATATTATCAAATTTAATATATAAAAGATAAAGAGTCAGGGTGCACTTATCCCCAGATTGCTGGCTCATGCCTTAGAAGAAGCACTGTGGTTTAAGTGAAGTGACCATGTAAGTTGTATAAGATGGAAGCCAGTGAACAAGAGCCTTTGTTCTTCTGCGTATACTAGAGAACTTGCATGATTGTTTGCAAAAAGTAATTTGGGAATTAATTTTTATGAAAAATCCCAAAATCATTATTTTGTTTACCTACTTTCTGAAGATACCCTTTTGTTGTCTTTAGGGTTTATACTATTTAATAAAATTATTCTTTACATTTACAGAACTTATATTGAACTGGCAGGGAACAGAGACTATTTGAAATTGGAGTAAACATCTTCTTTGTTTTGTTTTTATTAATATTTTAAAGGTGAATTTAAAAGCAACACTTTGATTTTTCCCCAAATACTGTAAATTTAAACAAATATCATTAATTATCAGGTATGGCAATGTGGTGGGCAGTTGGAGATTATGCCTTGCTCTGTTGTTGGACATGTTTTTCGCAGCAAAAGCCCTCATACCTTTCCAAAAGGCACTCAGGTGATTGCTCGCAACCAAGTTCGCCTTGCAGAAGTCTGGATGGATGAATATAAGGAGATATTTTATAGGAGAAACACAGATGCAGCAAAAATTGTTAAACAAGTAAGTTAAAGCAAGATTATTATGTTATGATAAATAAAAAACCTATACCAATGTCTCATATACTTTTGCTTGATTGCCTCAAGTACAAAACATTTTGTCAAAATTATTTTTGAAGCTACAATTTTAACTCTTAAAATGTGTAACTGAAGGATGATCATTTCCTCTTTTAAGAAAAAATATTAAGCAAACTACTTTTCAAAATTTCAGACATTCTGCTTGATATTATCATTTTTCATTTGAAAGATATTTTGTGACAATCTTGTTTCAGTATTTTGCTTTTAAAAATTAGATTAAGTAAAAGTGCTTTTTATTGGTTTTGGGGGATGTGATTGACAACTAAATATTGGTTTTAAGTGCTTTTTCAAACTGAAGGTAGAAAAGATGTCTCAGTGTGATGCGAGGATGGACAGGAATATCAAGCCTTTTCCCCTTGAAGTTTCAGTTCTGCTACTCTCTGGAGGTGTACCTTGGCAGAGCCCCTTTAGGAACATACGGTGGGGATGGCACTTCATAGAGTGGTGTCTGGGAGCTGGAGGTGGAATGTGTGACAGGTCTTTTCCTTTCTCCTTGCCTGACTTAAGGGATGGAATACATGCCTTGGCTCTTCCCCAGAGTAGCTGTGAAATAAGAAGATGATAACAAACATACAGTGACCCTGTCTCTAACCTGTCAGAGATCACCTAGTCAGCAAAAACATAATGCTTAGCACATTAGAGCTGAGTTCCATCTACATGAACAGCAGTATGAAAGCACTGGGTGTGGTATAAATTAACCAGACAGTTTCAGAACATGCTTCAGTAAATGGCACCCGAGCCTGTCTTTGTAGGAAACAGTTCTAATTTGAGGTGGTGGTGGTATTTATTGGGAGTCAAGGACATCAACATTTTGAATGGTAGTAAAGAAAGATTTGGTTAACTGTATGTTCTCATTGTTCTCTGATGTCTCCCTGTAACTTGTCAGTAAGATGCAAATTTAGAGCACTACTGGGTTAGACTGCAATCTTTTTAACTCAAGACCACTAAGACAAATTAGGTAGATTATGTATTGCACAAGATTACTTGGCTAAGGCAGCAAGTGGATGCTAACTAAATGAAGCTCTGCTTGTCACCCACAGAGGGGTGAGTGAGCCATTAGGCACCTCTTCTTACCATAAAGCACATAAATTTACTTGAGCTAAGCAGAATCCTTAAGAGTTCATGACATTGAAGTTGGGATGAGAAAATATTTTCCTTTATTGAAATGATAAGTTGAGTATTTACTTTTTTGTCATACAGTTAGATATCAAACATAATTTATCTGTGAAAATTTGCCTATTAGCCCAATACATTTTCAGTTTAATGATGTTTTCAAAAGAAAGTTTTCTTTTTCTACTAAAAATCTAGTTTGGAATATTAAGAGTAAAGCTCTTACACTAGGAAAAAAAAATGTATTCCCAATTGTGCTGTTTTGTAGTGGTTGTTTTTGTGTTCTTGACAAGGGGATGGAAGTTACACTGTGTATACTGTTTATGTACTCCTACTTTCTCTCACCTTGCTCTATAGACAACTAAGTATAAAGTTGGGATTAATTTAGAATGCTCCCACTGCCACGCCTGTGCCCACAGAATTTCAGTAGAGATCTTTGTACTGTATAAAGAAGTTTGTGGCACAAATGAAGAATGAAATACTGTCTGGTCAGCACTACAATGATATTTGATTCTCCCTGAAGCCAGGAAGGATTGGGAAGGCATGCTCATTGCCTAAATGAATGGCAAATGCTGTTAAGATGTGTCTTGTATTTTGGACCACAATTTTATTTTTTTCTTCCTAAATATAAACACAAACAGGAGCTTTGAAGTCCATTAGTAGAGCTATTTTGATGAAACATTCCTTCATTTCTCATCCTTCTCTAGAAATCGTTTGGTGATCTTTCAAAAAGATTTGAAATAAAAAACCGCCTTCAGTGTAAGAACTTTACATGGTATCTGAAAACTATTTATCCAGAAGTGTATGTGCCAGACCTTAATCCTGTTATATCTGGATATGTAAGTATTTTCCTGTTCCTTTACTCCTTGCCGCTAATATTTATGTGGTTTAGGGAAAAATGTTGGAATACTTTCTGGTATATTCCTTTTAAGATTTTACATTTACATTTACAATTTTACAACATTACTTCCTAGGAATTAATTGGAAAATGTAAACTACATAGATTAATTTTTTATGATTTGAAATTTTCCCTTTAGATTAAAAGTGTTAGTCAGCCTCTGTGCCTGGATGTTGGAGAAAATAATCAAGGAGGCAAACCATTGATTCTGTACACATGTCATGGACTTGGGGGAAACCAGGTGAGTGTCAGAAATCCTGCCTTCTCACTAGCAACTATAGATACAACTAAGATGTTACTTATTTTTCAGATGTCCTAACTCATCTTTTTTATTCCAGTAAGCTAGTGTGTGACATATTTTTAGACTGAGACTGATGACTGATACTGAAGTTGTAAAGTATTTTGCCTTGGTTTCCAGTCTGGCTCTGAAAATAATTCGAAGTTGCTTACCCATTCAGTAAAAAGGAAAATGGGAAAATAGCAGAGTACATGCCTTTAGAAATGTTTAGAACATGATCTTTTATATATTTTTTAATGTTTTTGTGACTCTTGACATGGTGATTTAACAAGATTATAAATAAGCCCCTGTTTAACAGGACTTAATAGCAAATTATATCCAGTGGTAATAACAACACAGCTACATTGTAAGCTCTTTTTGTGGGCCATGATATTATTTCAGTAACACCCTCTGCTCTCCAAAAATGTATGTTCTTTATTCACTTTAGTCAGATCCCAGCTTGTTACCATCTATCTTACCAGTTAATACTAAAATGCTAAATGTTACTATCTAGCTCTATGGGTAGGTAACATATTACATATTAAGTTTCTGTATTTTATCTTCCTTTCTTTACCATTTTCAAGTTAACTCCCAGAAGGATTCAATTCTCTCTCTCTTGTTTATCATTAATCAAATTCACTGAGTGACCCCTGCATGCCAGATACTCTGAGGGGCTTAAAACCATTTAGATTCTAACTCCTTCAGGAAACCTCTTTCAAAACTGACAGCTATAGTCAGTATGAAGGGTTTGAGATAAAGCATTCGGAGTGCTGTGGGGTTTGAATTAGACTGGGTACCCATACATTTTCCTGGGAAAGATGACACTGGAAACATGTTTTTGAAGGGTAAGTAGGAACAAGATAGGTAGCTACTGAAAATGAGAACAAAATGAAGAATGTGAAGAGAGATTTAATAAGAAGTGGAGCCTGGAATGTGTGTTTTCTGGGAACAGAAGGTATTTTGATGTAGAGTCCAGGCTATGTGGTTAGGAGTTTTACAGTATTAAGTACTCATAATATCCTATTTTAACACGATGTAACTTTGAAGTTTTCAGTTTTAGGAAGAAAGGGTCAATTGTTCTGTTTTCTTCCATACATCTTTCTAATCATTGGGCTTTGCTTAATCCAGTTCTGATCTTTTTTCACCTGAAGCAATCAATCCACTGAGGGTAGATTATATAGATACCAGAAGCCAGTGCTAGTGAACTGGATCTATCACTGTATGGTCAAGGGGTAATTCTGAAATGGGGTGGAAATACATTTAGACATACATACATATATTTACATCTATGTGCAAATATATCTTCATGTGTGTATATAAATACATATATATGTATATATGTATATATACATATATTTTTTTTAATTTTTTAAATGAATAATTACAATCTTTTGAAAATAACACTAAACTATGAGAATAAAAATAAGGTTTTAAGCAAAGGGAAGTATTTCCTCATTTGTAAAAACAAGTCAACAAATGTAATTACTTAATAAATTTCTCTAGTATTACATTTATCTTCTCTTAAATTGAAGATATTAGCCTAGTGCAGTGGCGCATGCCTGTAATCCCAGTGACTCTGGAGGCTGAGACAAGAGGATTGCAAGTTCAAGGGCAGCCTTAGCAACCTAGTGAGACCCTACACAAATTGGCAAGACCCTGTCTCAAAATAAAACAAAAAGGGCTGGGGTTAGCTGGGCACAGTGGCACATGCCTGTAATCCCAGCAGCTTGGGAGGCTCAGACAGGAGAACTGCAAGTTCAAAGCCAACCTCAGCAATGATGAGGTGCTAAACCACTCAGTGAGACCCTGTCTCTAAAAAAAATATGAAATAGGGCTGAGGATGTGATTCAGGGGTTGAGTACCCCTAAGTTCAATCCCTGGTATCAAAATAAAAAAGAGGGGCTGAGGATGTGGCTCAGCAGCTGAGTACCTCTAGGTTCAATCCCTGATACAAAAAAAAAAAAGTTGAAGAGATTTTGTATATATTGTTTTGTCTATTTTTCTATTATCCTTGCCACAAAGATATTTTTATAATATTATATAAAATGATGTTAATTTTTTTTCAATAGAATATAGCTAGCTGCCTTTTAGAAATTTTGAAATGGAGAAAAATTAACATGTTCTTTCAACAAAAACTTATTTAGAGCCCATAATATAACTGGCACTATTATAATAATAAAAAGGACAAAGTCCCTAACTTTTGAAGCTTCTGTTCCACAGGAACATTTTTTTTCCACAATAAAAGAGAAAATAAATATTTAACTTTGGCTATAAAGAAAAACAAAGTGGGTCAGGGAATAAGTGTGTGGTAGATTTGCAGGGTGGAGTGTCGGGTTTCAGGCAAGAGAGGACTTTTCTGGGAAGGTGACCTTGGAGCAAGGGCCTGAATAAGTTGAGAGAATAACCACATTCTGGGAGAAGAGCATCCTGGAGGAGGAATGGGAAGAGTAGAGGCCCAGTAGCACATTCACAGAGACAGCATAAAGCTGTTGTACCAGAGCAGAATGGTTCAGACAAGGAGAAGTAGGAAATGAGATCAGAGATATCAGTAAGAGAGCTGTCATATACAACTTTGCAAGCCCCATTAAGGAACTTGGATTTATTTTTGAGTTCAACAAATGCTACAAGAGGTTTTCAAGCAGGAGAATAATGTTGTCTATATTTTAAAATGACACTGGCATCTGTCATTCTAATTAAAACATTGATTTTATTTTGGTTTATATCCTATAAATTTTATTTTCAATGAAACATTGCACTTTACTTTGCAAATTAATTTTTGAGTATTAAAATTTTGAGATATCCTATCACTTGAACATCTTCTCATGTTGCCTTCAATTTTAAGCAACATAATAATTTTTATAGCATACACTTCTACTATTATAACAACATTTATATATACTAAGTAAAAGTAAGCATTTTGATTTATGTGACTGAACTGGCCAGTATTCTGGTATGATATGGTTTAAGTCATTACAGCTTTATGGCATTTAATGCTTTTCTTCATTCACTTTCTCCTACAGGGTATTTGGCCTGAATCTAAGTTACAGGTTTCTATAATTTTCTCAGCGACCTAATTACATACTTTTTTTGTTACTATGGATTTTCAACTATTTTCCATTCTTTATTAGAATCATTTTAATGACTTTTTATAGTGAGGCAGAATGCTAGACAACCTTTGTTACCATCTTTGGGATTCTAAGGTTTATCTTTCTTGGCTAAGTCTAGTTAGAATGCCATTTCCTGTCAACATCTAAATCCATTTTATTCCAATGTTTCCACTGGAAGAAGTACGAGTTACAAACATGGTTGATGTTTTATTTGTAGGAAAATAGAACTGAAGCCTGAGATCAAGACCAAGGGCACTCATTCTGTTCATGTTTATAGAGTGCCTACTCAAATACATAAGAGGATTAACATAGTATCTGCTCAGTACATCATAAGGACTCAATAAATATTGGTGTTAATATTATTTATTTCATTATTGAAAATCAGTTGTGCTAACCCTTATTACCTTTAGAATGTCAACATTATTAAGTATTTGCTCTATAATGGGTGTTCTAAGTAGAAACATCAGCTAGCCACACACACAATTCCAATAGTATACTATAGAAAGTAATCTCTAACGTATGTGGAAGCCTTGAAAAGGTGAAATTTTGTACAATAGGACGAATTCAGGGAGTACCAAAGAGGGAAGGTAATATTCTAGTTGGTTGCTGAAGGATGAAAAGGAGTCAGGCAGGCAGAAAAGGGTCAGAAGGGCTTTCCAGACATCAGCACAGACTGCAAAGCAAAGCCACAGGTTATGGATGCATGTATTCTGCACTGGTAGAGTTGCATGAAAGGAGCAGAGTATACCACTGGGGCAATCGTTGATGCAAGATTGAAAATTGGCCATTTCAGGCACCAATTAAGGAAGATGGAGTTTATCTTAGCAACAGCAGTAATGCACTTAAGCTGGGCCAGTAGGGGATCAGACCACTGCTATGAAAGACCAACTGACAGCAGGTAGGATTGCTGCAGTACAGGATGAGAAATTGGAGGTAGCTGGAGGCATTGCAGTATAAATTTTTATGAGTCTAAGAAAGAAAAGAACAGAACAGTAAGAATGGACAGGATGGTAACATCTGAGAGGAAAACTCAGAGACTAATTAATTGAGTGCATCAATAATAGTAACAACAGCTTAAAGTGAATCAGCTGCTTACCACTTCATAGACTTTGTTCTAATACATTTATCTTCATAATCCTGTGGGAGGAACTCTTAAGTTACTCACTTTACAGTTGAAGAAACAGATACAGAGTGCCTGTAGTTTCTAATTCAGTGCAAGTGCTTTTGATTGAGACGAAGGAGTGAAGGAAAATTTTGAGGAGAGAAGACCAGTCAAAGACTTGATGAGCTTCAGAGGCCCTTTTCTGCAGTGTGTCTGCCTGTGCTAGTCCAGCTCTACTTGATGACTTAGTTTCTGGTGTGGAGAGAAACACCTTGTTTATTAAGTAACCACTGTTGATGATAGACTGAAGGAGGACTATAGTGTCTCCTATCATAAATGCTCAGCTTATGTTTCTGATAACTTCTTAGTGTAATATTTTGTTGGGGGCATGCCTTTATTATTCCTTGAGTGGCTAATTTTGTTTTGCAACCAAACACACCAGGTGCTTTTATCGGTAATGGCACTCTTTTTTCACAGTACTTTGAATATTCAGTGCAGCATGAAATCCGGCATAACATCCAGAAAGAACTGTGTCTTCATGCTGTCCAAGGTATCGTTCAGCTACAGGCATGTGCCTATAAAGGTCACAAGACAGTTGCTGCTGGAGAACAGATATGGGAGATCCAGAAGGTACCTCAATGCAGTTAATTCACCCACTACTTTAATGATTTTGATGAGCTCTAATTGCTTATCTAGGAAAATGCATGAAATATAGTTCATTGTTATCCATTAGAACTTTTCTGCCTTTATTAACTTTCTTATATGTTTCTACCCATGTGATAAGAGAATATACCTATGAATTAAGTACTCCTAGAAACAAAAGAGTCATAAAGTTGCTTGATTAAAGCATAGTTTGTGTATCTCAAGATCTTCTGTGAATTATTAAAAACAGTTACTCCATTTTTATGTTTTAGTGTTTCTTACAATACTTTTTGCAGCAGTCACTATTTTTCTTGGCATGCATAGAGAAAAAAATGTTCATATTTTAATGTGAAGTGATTAATTTTTCTTCTCCATTTTAGTAGTTTTTCATTAATGTAGGATTGAGAGGTTGCATGACAGATCTCTTGTTTTAAAACACATCTTAAGGTTTGGCTAGACTATACCACCACTTAACTAAAAAATATTTAGTGTAATACCAGAATATTGTAAGACTGGATTTTATGATTTATGATTTTTAGGAGTTTCTCACATGTATATATCAGTGGACTGTTTTTTGCTTGAAAACTTGATTCAGACCTTGCCTGGATACCTCTTTTTTCATTTAATGCCTTATATTAGTTAATCAGTAGTGGTGTGCAGTGTTGTTTACATCAGAAACCCATAATATTTTATCAAACATGATTCATCTTAGGCAGATTTAAAGTTAAGAAAGATATACATTTGGAATGCAATTCTCCCTTTAGCTTTAATAAGACCATAATGTCATGTTGGTATTGATCACTTAGCTATGAGTCTTGGAACTTAACGTCTGTTGTGTTTTCTTTTATTGCAGGATCAACTTCTATATAATCCATTCTTAAAAATGTGCCTTTCAGCAAGTGGAGAGCATCCGAGTTTAGTGTTATGCAATCCATCAGATATACTCCAAAAATGGATTTTTAACCAAAATGATTAAGTGTTCCTTAAAATTAAGGAGTTGAAAAGGAGATATTTTTTCTCATAAAACTGTGACTAGGCATACACTGTAGTTTTTGAAAATTATGCAAAAGCAGCTAATTGTAACTTATTTCCAAGTGCATTTTTCTTATTTATATTCTAAAATGTCTATGTAGCACTGCTACAAAAATCCCATAATTCTCTTTCAAAGCACAATAGCTAGTGATACCAAAGATTATTGTCCAGATATAGAAGAAATGTTTACAGTGTGATGAAAATAATCTTCCTAGGAGAGTGATGTTTGTGTTCTGCACACTTGAGGGTCTGCATAGCTACATTCACACACTCAAGACTTAAAATATTTCCCCTAGTTTTGTGGGGTGATGGAGAAAACTTTGATACTGTATTTTTTTAACTACATAGAAATGGATCAATGAAGGCCAAACATTGGCCTTTGTATGCAAACCAGGAACTTTTTGTAGATCTAGAATTTGTAGATCTGTTATTTTAAAATGCAGGTAAAATGTTTCTGTCTTTGGTTTACTTATCTGTCAAAAATAGTACATGAATTTAAATAAGGAGAAAAATATTTTTAACACTTAAATTTCTTGGCAAATTTAAAACTATTTTGTAATCTGAAGTCTACTCCACCGGATGCACTTAAGTCTTCCCTAAATAGCTTTTCCTAAGTAACTATACTGTGTGTTTTCCCGTTGTAATTTTAAAAAACTTCACAGATTATTATATGTTGATAAGGTGTCCTTTTCCTTCCTACTAGTCTTTTTTTATGTTACCAAAAAACACTAATCTTGAAGATTCATGATATTGAATTTCAAATGCAGAATACTTGACTGACTTAATGCTAAATTTTATGTTATTGATTTATTATAGATTGTTTTTGTAATGGATTTTTTTTTGTCAAAAGAGCCTTATTTTTATCTATGTGGAAAACACAATAAAATATCCAAAACACTATTGTAATCACTTGTTTAAGTTTTTTCCTTTTCTAGATAAAATATGTAATTGACAGAAGGCGGGGGGGAGACAAAAATTTTTATATACTGAATTTCTAGGACCCTATTATTTGTAGAGCCATTATATTTTTTTAAGAAAAATTTAAATTTTTGATGGGATTGGCATAAAAATTGGAGAATGGAGAAAATGGTGTGTTAGGTATTTAGAAAATTTTACATGAATTTTTGATAACTTTGAGCATCCAATAGAATAATGTTTTTTAAAATATTTCATGCTTACTTAAGACATGAAACACTTTTTTCTTTTTGGTAATTTTATATAGAGATATCTTATATTCTTATTCCACAGGTGGAATTTGATTGGCTTTGTATTTTAGGTGGTTGGCAGCCAGGCAGAGAATCAACTGTACAAAAGAAAACACTTCTTGATTATGGGTTCCATCTTCTCATTTATAACTTTAAACTTGCATGAAAGTCCTGCACTATTTGATTACAATGCCACCTTTTATTTCAGTTCAGCTAGCACTTATTATTGTGTGTCTAACTTGGATCAGGAGTAAACATAGCAAGTCTTGTCTTTGCCTTTGAGCTGTGCCTCCAGGGGCAAAACTAAAGATAAATAATTCTGAAATAGTGAGTGCCAGTATGAAGTTACATTTTATGATGCAAATGGCAGCTCTCTATTCATATTTGATATTTCATTAATAAGCAAATATATTTCTCTAGTATAGCTCATAATAATCTATGTTGTTAAATGAGTAGTAGGGCCCACTTACATGTGCAATTTTTATTTCTCTGTTGGTTATATTAGACATAAACATCCACTGCCAAATGCTTCTTATAAAGCTTGTTATGTCTCCAGAAATAATACAAAAAACCCACAATTTTTCAAAGATATCTTATAAATGAACTTAAGTAAAGTGTGTTTAGAACAACAAAACCAACTGAGGTCCTTCCATGTATCAGTCATATGTTGTCATATTGTGATCCAACTGAAATCTATTTAGATTAGTTGGTTTTATTACGGCTGAGTTAAATGCATCCACAGGGAAAGTTCTTACCTGATATGGGAGCCTCAGGCTGTTGCTCAAGTGTCATATCAGTAATTTCATTAAAGATTGGCCCTTTGGGGTGGGTAGTGGCCTTTTTTAAAGTCTGAGTTTTGGAACAGTGCTAACAGGGAGTTATTTATGGAGCCTGGCTGCCATCCACCTGAACAATTTGAATGTACTCAAGTGTGAAATTGTGGAACTCTTGCTCAATTTGAAGCTGCCATGGCAAATGGTCTAGTTGCTACAGAAGACCTGGCACGTTGCCTTCATTCCAGAGCACCAAGTCCTCAGATCTCTGGGTGAATAAGAGGCACTGCCAAACCTGCTCCGGTCAAACTGATGGGCAGTCTCACTGAAAGCTGAGATGTGACCACACAAATAGCCATAAGATAAAATAAGCTGTATGATAAAATTGGCTATTACTATGATCAATGATGACATATTTTAGGTTCCTTTTTTACTAGAGAATGGTCTTCATAGTTAAATAACAAAATATTATGTAAACCATCAAAACAAAAGTACAGCCAGGTGCCATAGGCTGAGCCAGGAGGATTGCAAGTTTGGGGTCAGCCTCAGCAACTTAGTAAAACTCAAAAGCAATTTAAACCCTATCTCAGAGTGAAAACTTAAAACAGAAAGGTCTGGGGATTTAGCTCAGTGGTAAAGCACCCTGGTTCAATCTCCAGTTACCTCCCCACCCCCCAAAAAAATGCAAAAAGGAAGGGAGCTACTATTTCTGATAAAATAAATTTGAATAAGTTTGAATTTGACTTTTTAATTGAAATAAAAAACTTAGATTCTGAACTGAAATTGCTTTACAATTCACTTTAACGAAAACAAAAATAAATGGATCTTTAATGCAGGAAAGATATAAATTATAAATGATTCTTAAACTTTATTGTACACACCTGGAGAGCTTATTAAAATGCAAATTTTAACGATTAAGCCTGAGTGGAACTGATAATTCTGTATTTCTAATATACTCTCAAGTAACATCAAGGGTTTGGTTCTGGAACCACATTTTGCTGCCTTCTGAATCAGTGCCTTAGCTTCTTTGAGACTACAGTGACTCCTACCATGCTTTGTTTTCCTTATTACTTTAGGTATCACTGTAAGTTAATACCTATCATTCTTTATTGTCGTTATGGTTTCCTGGCAGTTCCTACATCCTTTGCATATACTTAATTTGATAATTCCACTACTACAGACAACAAAAAATAAGTCTTATAAAGCCTCATATGACATTTACATTCCAGTGTACCCTTACACTTAATAATAAGTGTAGTAAGTATAGATTTCTTGGTTGTAAATAAATATGTTGAAGGCCTGACTCCATCATTTTCTAAATCACAGTATTGAAAACTCTAATCCATTGATGATTCTTGATTCTTGGTTATTTATCATTATTTTTTTCTCTCTCTCTGAATACTCACAGATCTTCTCTTTGCCCCAATATTCTGAAATTTCATAGGAAGTTTCCTAGTAGTACCCACATTACTATGCTCTTTAAGTACCCATGTCTTTAAATTCTGAAAAAAAAAAATTCAAATAGTTCTTAATTCTGTCTCTTTTGTATTCTCAGTAGCTTTCTGGAAATCTTATTATATCAGCTCCCAAATATGTTGATTTACTATTCCGTTTGGGATGGGTAACTTTTCTCACCAATCTTCCATATCTTTGTCTTCTATTCCTATTTTCTAGGAAAGAAAATAAGGTGTTTTACATTTTTTCCCTCAAAGCCTTCTACCAAGTTATGTTTATATCATTTATAATTTCCAAGATCTCATTCTTATTTTCATAGTGCTTCTTGTATACTATTTTGCTATTATATGGACATATCTTTCTTATCTTTCTAAGGATTTTAATGGTTATTTTCTTTGTCCTAACTTTCTATCTACTTTCATAGTCTGTTTTCTCCAGACTGGTTTTGTTTGTTTGTTTTTCTTCTATTGGGTTTACTCTCTGCATTTCAAAATGAATCCATTTCTCAAATGTCTTGTGATTCTTCATTGACTAACAGAAGGGCCTAGCCTACTTGATAAATCTTCTTAGAATCTCATAGTGTGGGCAGAGATTTTTTGACTGTGATCTTCCCAAATAGTGACCAGATTGGGTCTCTTGTACTGCAAAACTAAATGACAGGTTAAATCCCCAGAGAAGAATCTTCCAGTCTCCTGCCTAGTGGGTATAAGCCTACTGTCATTGAACTGGGATTCATTTTCAGTATATGACTATTGTCCTCCACTATGCTGCTGTCCCATGCTCTAGAGAACCTGCTTTAACCTCTCTGGTGAGAGAATGTCTAGGTTTCTGCTTAATATAGAAGACTGAGGATCTATCAGTCTATTATCAGTGAATAGACTGATAAGCTAGTCATCCTGCCCAAACACCCCACTTTCTCTCTCACTTTCAGAGGCACCGGATACCACCAATTCTTCGTCCTCTCTGAGGTCTTGCAGTGTGAAATCAATTTCTGCTCTGCTTTCTCCACTACTGACTATGGATTTCTTGTCAGCACTCACTGCTGATTTGCTTCCTGGGCTTCAATATGGTATGGTCATCAAACTTCTCCTGTTCTTTCTCCCTATGGATCTACCAATTTCTCCCTGTATCTTCATGTGATTTTGGAAAGGAAAAGTAAAAATTGAGAGTAGGATCTGGTATTCTTGATGGAAAATCTCCACTCATTCTTCAATGACCTCCTTCTACTGTCATTAACAACTTCCAAGTTGCCACATCCTGTACCCCTACCTGCTCTCATTTATGTAAGCTCTGCAGCATTTGAAACTGACTACAAGTTCACTAAATTTGTGTAACTCTCAGGAGTCACAGCACTGCAAGTTTACATCTCTGTCCTGCTTCAAGCCATCATTATATCTCATGGGTAGCAGACAATCTTGTAGCTAATCTCACTGCTTCTTGTTTATTCCTTTAGCTGATATATTTTTAAAGGCAACTCAAGTTAACTTTTTAAATTAAAAAAAATAAAATGTGCATTGTTCACTTGCTTTTGTAACCTTCCAGTGGCTCCCAATCATTCCTAAAATAAAATTCACTCTCCTGGCTACAGCCTCCACAGCTGCACAACTCCATCAGCCTGCGGCATATATTTCCCCTACCTCCTCTAGGGCCACTTTTCCTCTGGTTCATTGTGCTCCAGGCTCAGCAGTTGCTTTCTGTATTTGTCTCCTATGTCAACTTTGTTCTTGCTTCAGAACCTGTACTTTCTTTGTCTGGATTCTCCTTGTAACAACGTGTTTTACACTTTTCAATTCTCAGCTCAAATAATGTTCTCAGAAAAGACCTTTCCTTTATAAAATAACCCAATCACCACTGAATCTCCATGTTTATTTCCTTTATGATATTTGCCACTACCTGAAGTTATTATCTTATTTTATGTGTGAACTTGTCTTTCATCTCCACTAAGATCACCTTCATGAACACAAGATAAGAAACAATGACATCCACACCACATTACAATTTAGGTAGATTAAGTGTGTCTTTTACACAAACCAACTGCATTTGTTTAAAGATGCTAATATTAAGCACAGAAGGGATGCCAAATGGATTGATGGGTGATGAGGATTGGATTGAGAATGAAGAGGTAAAATGGTTTAAAAAAAAAAGAATAACAAAAACACAAATGTTTCTTGGACTGATGAACAACTTTTGAAAATTTTTGAATGGATGCATTATTTCTTCAAAAGTTATGTAATGAAACACACAGATTTAATTACTAATCCAAAAGGATAAGAATAATGGAACAAAAATAAATGAAGCACTAGTTCACAAAACAAATATTGAGTCTATGGGAATTCATTCCCTGAAGTGTTCATATAGGTAAAAATGTTAAATAGCTCTAAAATAGAGTCAGCAAAATTGATGGCTGAGAAATTCACAGTTAATAGGAAAGGTAGGATGTTTAGCATGTCTCCAAGCCTTTCAGAGTAATGCAGCAGATGACAGCATCTCCCAAGACATTTCCTTGAATACTACCATCAGTCAGAGGCAGCATATTCCTTTGAAGATTAGTTCTGAGGTTATTTATTTCTATTTAATGATCTGGTAATTTTATGATATTCTTTAGAATCTCAGCCATCCATTGTACAAATTTTTAAAGAACTCTAAATTTTTCCAGTGGGTCTTTTGAAAATCTTTCCTCTTTAAAACATAGCATTAATTGTAAAAACATTTTTCTTTGAAAGTATGAGTGGAATTCAGGGTGTTAAAAAGGTTAGTTTTAACAAGTTTTTTTTTTTTCTTTTAGAGGAAACCAAATAATTCTACTTACTTGTAAAAGTTTTGTTAACTAGGAGGGGCATTGTTTCTGTTATTCTGTATCAGAGTACATTTGTTATTTTATTTTTCCATCAGAGTATTTATTGCCAGCAGTAGAAATTAACTCTGGATGATTTAAGAGGAAAAGGAGTTTGTTGAAAGGTTATTGAGTCCTTCACAGAATAATTTGAAACACCATAGAAATTGTTAAAAAGAATTGGGCAGGCAGGATTAAGCAAGTGCATGGCTTTGAAGCCACAGTTATGCTTTAGTCTTGTCTAGTGAGGATGCTGTTTCTGCTGCCATTGGGCACCACATGAGTGGTTGGCACTGCTTCCCCCTGGCATGGGCATTGCCCATTGCTGACATTGGCTACTGGATGAACACCCCTCCCCTGCAATAGCTATGACTGGATTCTCGAAGGTACTGCTAGTGTTGCTGCCAAAAGGAGTTCACTGCCAGTTTGTTTTCTCACTAGCTTATAAGTACATATTCTATATGGTTGTTGATTGACTGAGTCTATTCATGTGCCCTGCCTCAAGACAATAGAGCCTATGGAAGCAATATATGGCTTTGAAGTTCCTGCAGTTGAAAGTGGAAATTTTAGTCTATGAAACTTCTAGGAAAGGAATTCAGATGCCTAACAGCTAAATGACTAATGACTATAGTAAAAAAATCTGGGTTTGTAAATTATAGTGTGATCTGTATTCTTTCCTATATTTTCCTTTAACCATAAAAGCCAACATCTACAAATGATTTTGATTGGCACAAAATACTATTCATGGTAAGTACTCATTGTGGGCATATTCTTTATGCCCTACCTTTTGCTTCTTAAGTAGCTCAAAGATTTTTTTAAAAAATTTTTGTATTCTGTAGATTTAGACAGTTTATTGGTCCATTTACTGATGCTATAACAAAAAACCAGAAGCTGGGGAAGAAAAGAGGTTTATTTAGTTCAATATTTTAGAGGCTCAAAGTCTAAGATCAGGTAGCTCTATCTGTTCAACCTCTGGAGAAGGTTTCCAATGCTAGGCCACAACATGGCAAAGAAGTGGGAAAGGAAATGGCTGAGTGCAGAAGAACTCACCTAAGACAGGAAACTTGAGCGGGATTCAGGTGCCAGGCTGGCTGTTTAGTAACAACACATCCTCCTAAGAACTAATTCCATCAGACCAGCATTAGTGAGGGTGGTGCTCCTAGTTACCTAAGTACATACCATTAGGCCTCACCTATTAAAGGTTTTACCACCTCTTAAAACCACCACAGTGGGGACCAGTCTTTGGACACATGAATCCTTAGAGGAATAAACACATCTCAACCTTAGAAGATAGTGTATTCATAGTTCCTTTCCATTACAGAAAATATTATTATTTTGTTTTTTAAAATTAATTTTTGTTGGGCGTTGAGGATATAGCTCAGTTGATAGAGTGCTTGCCTCACATGCCCAAGGCCATGGGTTCCATCCCCAGCACCATGAAAAATAATAAAAATAATAATAATAATTTTTGTTAACATAGAATCGATGTATACAGTAAACAACATAGATCTTAAGGGTTCAGTTTTAGGAGTTTTGACTTGTATATCTCCTTATATCTGCTACCCAAATAGAAATAGATTTCTTTCTACCAATACCAGAAAGTGTCCTAGTGTCTCTCTCCACTTAAATTCTCAACCCAGGAAGCAACCTCTTTATGATTTATATCAGCATACATTTGTGCTTGTAATTCTTCTGTTTCATATAAATAAAATCATATACATTTTATGCTTTCTGTTTCTGGTTTGGTTATTTGTTATAATGTTTTACAGATAAATCAGAGGTTTATCTATGTGTAGACTTTGTTTGAATTGCTGAATAATATTGCACAAACCGTTGCTCCAAAATACCACAGTTTGTTTATCTATTCTTCCACTGACAAATATTTGACTTGTTTCAGATTTTTGGCTTTGTGGAACGTGGATGCCATGAACATTCAAGTACAAATATTTTAGTGAACATATGCTTTCACTTTTTAAAAAGAGACACGAATGAATTCATGGACTCCATGTATGTTTCGCTTTAAAAGGTATGTCATGTTTGTCACAATGTTTTTTTAAATGGTATTTTGTATTTTTTAAAAAAAATTTTACTTATCTGATAATGATGTTGAGCACGATTTCATGTCCAAGTTGTACAGTTGTACTATTTTTGTAAAGTATTTAAATATTTTATGTTTGTTTAATGGGTATATTTTTTATTGTTGATCTGAAGATGTTTACACATTCTAAATATAAGTCTTTTGTTAGACATCTGTATTGTCTGAAGCTCAACCATTTATTTTTTAATAATGTCTTTGGATGTGCACATTCTTATTATGGATGAAGTATAACCTATCAAGTTTTCTTTTATATTTGTGCTTTATATGTGCTTTCTAAGAAATATTTATCTACCTCCTGCATGTGAATATATTATTCTGTGTTGCTTCTAGATGCTTAAATGTTCTTAGCTTCTGTTTGGGGTCAATAATCTGTCTTGAAATGGTTTCTGTATATGGAATGATACGGGACATTAAGATTTATTTATTTAATTTTCCATAAAGATATCTCATCATTTCAACACTATCTTAGAACTTTCATTCCCCAAGCAATTGCACATTATATGTCTGTGTGTGTCCACTTCTGAACTCTTTTGCAGGTCTTGCCCTACTCAGCATTGCTAAGTCTTGAGTACTTGACTTCCATAGGAGATCACCTGGTCCATAAAAATGCCTGTTTTTCCACCTACTGAGATATTCAATATCTTATAACAGTGTTTTATGGTTTACTGACTATATATTTTGCGTTTTTTGTTAAATTTATTTCTAAGCTTTTATACATTTTGTTGCTATTATGAATGAAACTTTCTTAACTTCACTTTTGGCTCGTTCATTGCAAATGTATAGAAGTAAATTGATTTTATATGTTGATCTTGCTTTCTTCAGTCTTTTGAACCTGTTTTATTTGTTCTGATAGTTTGTTAATGAATTCCTTAGGAATTTCTACATATATGATCACACTGTAAAAATAGTTTTGTTTTATTCCTGTAATCTGGAAAACATTTATTTCTGTTCTTTTGTAGTTTCATGGCTAGAACCTCCATTACAATGTCCTTTTAATATTTTGATTGATTTAATTTGCCAATACTTTGTTAGAGATTTGTATGTCTATGTTCATAAAAGATGCTTGTTTGGAATCTTGTTATAAATTTCTTTGACAGGTTTTATTATCAAGGTTTAGCTGATCTCATAAAGCTATTGGGAAGTTGTTTCATCTTCTTTTATTTTCTGTAAGACAATGTGTAATATGAACACTATTTCTTCCTTTAAGGATAGGATTTATCAGTGAAGCCTTCCGGGCCTGTGATTTGTTTTTTTATGGGAAGGTTAATTTAGGACTCTATCATATTTTTCTTGCATCAATTTGGTAAACCATACTTTTCAAGGGATTTGTTTTATTAAAATATGAATTCATGTAAATTGTTGGGATCATTAGTGGTGTTCCTCTTTTATGCCTGATAAGGATAATTGTGTGATTTTTTAAAATGTTCTTTCATTTGATTGGTGGTGTTACATGTTTAACAATTTTATTATCTTTTCAAAGAACTATTTTTTCCCTTGTATATTTTTTTCTATTTGTCTGTTTTCTGCTTCACAGTTTCTTGCTCTTAATTGTTTACAAGTTTCTTTCTCCTTCATAATTTCAGCTTTAATTTTTTTCCCCTCCTTTGTTTCTAAGGTTGAAGTTTCCATAATTGATCTTAAACTCTTTATCTTGTTCAAAACTGTAAATTAACATGCAACCATCCTTGAACTGTGTCTCACAAATTATGTTTTCATTATCACTCAATTCAAATAATTTTCCTTTTATGATCCATGAGTTTCTTTAAAAGTGTATTGCTTAACTTCCAATGATCTGGGGGATATTCTAAGTATCTTTTTCTTATTAACTTTTACTTTAATTCTGTTGTGGTTAGATACCATATTCTACCTGGTTTCAATCTTATGAAATTTGCTGAGATATTTCATGGCTTAGCATATGATCCGTCTTGGTCAGTATTCCATGTAGATTCAATGCAGAATTTTATGACATTGATTAGGTCAAGAAGGTTAATATTGTTCAAATTTACTATAGTAGTACTGTGTGTGTGTGTGTGTGTGTGTGTGTGTGTGTGTGTCTGTCTGTCTGTCTGTCTGTCTGTCTCCCCTTCTCATGTCAAACGAATTCTTCATTTTGGTTTACTGAATACTTTACTTTTCATATTTCCACTTGGATCTTATTAAACTTTCCATTCTTTTGCTGAATTTACCAATTGTTAATGTACACATTTATGGTGACTATTTTCAAGTTCCTCTTATTTCCAATACATGTGTATCATCTGTGTGTACTTCTATTGACATTCGGTGGCATTTATCTGTTTTTTTTTTTTTTGTCTTTCTTGCCATTTTTATATTTCATACTGAGCATTGTACATAAAAGCACTATAGATATTGCCATTACATAATATTTGCCCACAGAAAAGGGCATGCACCCATCAAGATGCTAGCGATGGAAATTAGATCAATCTAATCTGAATTTTGTTATGATTTTAATAAGAGTTAGTTATTTACTGTACATTTCAAAGGCAAAATTAGTTTCTTCCCTTCAGCAGAGATTGAAGTTTGAGCCTCAGTGAGAGATTTTTATACTTTATGATATAGGCCCCTATTTTTTTTCCAGTCATGAGAGACTTATTTCTGTTTTATAGCCTGGCTGTCCAACTCATTATGTCACTGTGGAGGTCTGTGATCTCTCTGACATGCCCTCCCCCTTTGCTGCAGCCCGGACTTTTCTTTGGCCTGTACCTAGCACCTCAGAGGGACCTCTCTCAGCTTCCCTGCCTCACCCCTGACTGGTACTGGAGAAGGCTTCAGGAATCTCACTTAGTTCTCAGGCCCCAATTTCCAATCCTAGGCAGTCTGCAGATTTCTAATAGGCTCTCGGGGAAACACCCTGCTCCAAGGCATAAGAAGGGTATATTTCTTACCTGTCCTGCAGGTGCTCAGCCTTTATTAGGTCACAGAGTATCAATCTGTAGAAGATATTAAGTACTGATCTTATTTCAATACATAATTGTACCCAGGACTGGGAATTATCTTTCTGTGTCCCTTCTTCATCTATCAGTGTCTTCTGGGAGAAAGCAAGACTGCAGTTTGATAGAAAAAATAGGTGTTCTCTGCTGTATTAAAAGGCACAAATGCTAATGTTTACATTTTTGTAGTGTATACTAGGAGGCTTCCCTATCACTTTTTTAAATATATCACATCAGTTTTAAATCATTAAGTACTTGCAGATTCTAAGTATGAGAGTTTTTTCACCTTATTTTCTTACGCTTTTAAAAATAACAAAGTTTTAATTGAATACGTTTTAATTTACTTCCATTAAAGATAATCAGTTTTAAAACTAAGAAATGACTTGTTCTGATAACTGTTTTTTTTCTTATGTGCTTCTACATTTAAACTGCTTTTGACTAAAAGCTTGTTGACTTAAATATACTGTTTGCCTATTATAAGTCGATAGTGGCTTTCTACTATAATCAAGTAATGTTAAAAAAATAATAAAGATTTTCCTACCTGGGCCCTAAATTATGTTTCCAGGCAGTTCTTTCCCTTACTATCTTCTTCTAGCTACACAGAACTAATGTGTCATTTTCTCTAAGAATGCTATTTAGTTTTATACTACTATATTTTGGCTCTTGTGTCTTCATTATCTCCCTTAAAGTTTGAAATCTGTTAGTCTTTTTTTCTTTAGGTCTTTTTTTATTGGTTGTTCAAAACATTACAAAGCTCTTGACATATCATATTTCATACTTTAGATTGAAGTGGGTTATGAACTCCCATTTTTACCCCGTATACAGATTGTAGAATCACATCAGTTACACATCCACGTTTTTACATAATGCCCTATTAGTAACTGTTGTATTCTGCTACCTTTCCTATCCTCTACTATCCCCCCTCCCCTCCCCTCCCATCTTCTTTCTCTATCCCATCTACTGTAATTCATTTCTCTCCTTGTTTATTTTCCCATTCCCCTCACAACCGCTTATATGTAATTTTGTATAACAATGAGGGTCTCCCTCCATTTCTATGCAATTTCCCTTTTCTCTCCCTTTCCCTCCCACCTCATGTCTCTGTTTAATGTTAATCTTTTCTTCCTGCTCTTCCTCCCTGCTCTGTTCATAGTTGCTCTCATTATATCAAAGAAGACATTTGGTATTTGTTTTTTAGGGATTGGCTAGCTTCACTAAGCATAATCTGCTCTAGTGCCATCCATTTCCCTGCAAATTCCATGATTTTGTCATTTTTTAGTGCTGCGTAATACTCCATGGTGTATAAATGCCACATTTTTTTTTATCCTCTCATCTATTGAAGGGCATCTGGGTTGGTTCCACAGTCAGCAATTGTGAATTGTGCTGCTATGAACATCGAAGTGGTAGTATCCCTGTAGTACGCTCTTTTAAGGTCTTCAGGGAATAGTCCGAGAAGGGCAATAGCTGGGTCAAATGGTGGTTCCATTCCGAGCTTTCCCAAGAATCTCCATACTGCTTTCCATATTGGCCGCACCAGTTTGCAGTCCCACCAGCAATGTACAAGAGTACCCTTTTCCCCACATCCTCGCCAGCACTTGTTGTTGTTTGAGTTCATAGTGGCTGCCAATCTTACTGGAGTGAGATGGTATCTTAGGGTGGTTTTGATTTGCATTTCTCTGACTGCTAGAGATGGTGAGCATTTTTTCATGTACTTGTTGATTGATTGTGTGTCCTTCTCTGAGAAGTGTCTGTTCAGATCCTTGGCCCATTTGTTGATTGGGTAATTTGTTATCTTATTGTCTAATTTTTTGAGTTCTTTGTATACTCTGGATATTAGGGCTCTATCTGAAGTGTGAGGAGTAAAAATTTGTTCCCATGATGTAGGCTCACTATTTACCTCTCTTATTGTTTCTCTTGCTGAGAAAAAACTTTTCAGTTTAAGTAAGTCCCATTTGTTGATTCTTGTTATTAACTCTTGTGCTATGGGTGTCCTATTAAGGAATTTGGAGCCCGACCCCACAATATGTAGATCGGAGCCAACTTTTTCTTCTATCAGGCGCAGAGTCTCTGATTTGATATCTAGCTCCTTGATCCACTTTGAGTTAACTTTTGTGCATGGCGAGAGGAGGGGACTCAGTTTCATTTTGTTGCATATGGATTTCCAGTTTTCCCAACAACATTTGTTGAAGATGCTATCCTTCCTCCATTGCATGCTTTTAGCTCCTTTATCAAATATAAGATAGTTGTAGCTTTGTGGATTAGTCTCTGTGTCCTCTATTCTGTACCATTGGTCTACTCGCCTGTTTTGGTACCAGTACCATGCTGTTTTTGTTACTATTGCTCTGTAATATAGTTTGAAATCTGGTATCGCTATACCGCCTGATTCACACTTCCTGCTTAGAATTACTTTTGCTCTTCTGGGTCTTTTATTTTTCCATATGAATTTCATGATTGCTTTATCTATTTCTACAAGAAATGCTGTTGGGATTTTGATTGGAATTGCATTAAACCTATAGAGAACTTTTGGTAATATCGCCATTTTGATGATGTTAGTTCTACCTATCCATGAACAGGGTATATTTTTCCATCTTCTAAGATCATCTTCTTCTACTTCTCTTATTAGGGTTCTGTAGTTTTCATTGTATAAATCTTTCACCTCTTTTGTTAGGTTGATTCCCAAGTATTTTATTTTTTTGGAGGATATTGTGAATGGAGTGTTTTTCCTCATTTCCATTTCAAAAGTTTTTTCGCTGATATACAGAAATGCGTTTGATTTATGCATGTTGATTTTATATCCTGCCACTTTGCTGAATTCATTTATTAGTTCTAGTAGTTTCTTTGTAGACCCTTTTGGGTCTTCTAGGTATAGATCATGTCATCCGCAAATAGTGATAATTTAAGTTCTTCTTTTACTATTTTTATGCCTTTAATTTCTTTCATCTGTCTAATTGCTCTGGCCAGTGGTTCGAGAACAATATTGAATAGAAGTGGTGATAGAGGGCATCCCTGTCTTGTTCCAGATTTTAGAGGGAATGCCTTCAATTTTTCTCCATTCAGAATGATGCTAGCCTGAGGCTTAGCATAGATTGCTTTTACAATGTTGAGGTAAGTTCCTGTTATCCCTAGTTTTTCTAATGTTTTGAACATAAAAGGATGCTGTTCTTTGTCGAAAGCTTTTTCTGCGTCTATCGAGATGATCATATGGTTCTTATCTTTAAGTCTATTGATGTGGTGAATAACATTTATTGATTTCCATATATTGAACCATCCTTGCATCCCAGGGATGAATCCTACTTGATCATGGTGTACAATTTTTTTGATGTGCCTTTGTATCCGATTAGCCAGAATTTTATTGAAGATTTTTGCACCTAGGTTCATCAGAGATATTGGTCTGTAGTGTTCTTTCTTTGAGGTGTCTTTGTCTGGTTTCCAAATCAGGGTGATGTTGGCCTCATAAAATGAATTTGGCAGAGCTCCCTCTTTTTCTATTTCCTGAAATAACTTGAAAAGTATTGGTATTAATTCTTCTTTAAAGGTTTTGTAAAACTCCACTGTATACCCATCCGATCCTGGGCTTTTCTTGGTTGATAGTCTTTTGATTGCTTCTTCTATTTCATCCATTGATATTGGTCTATTTAAATTGTGTGTATCCTCCTGATTCAGTCTGGACAAATCATATGACTTAAGAAATTTATCGATTTCTTCACTATCTTCTATTTTATTGGAATATAGGTTTTCAAAATAATTTCTAATTGTCTTCTGTATTTCTATAGCATCTGTTGTGATATTGCCTTTTTCATCCCGTATGTTAGTAATTTGAGTTCTCTCTCTTCTTCTCTTCGTTAGCATGGCTAGGGGTCTGTCAATCTTATTTATTTTTTCGAAGAACCAACTATTAGTTTTGTTAATTTTTTCATTAGTTTCTTTTGTTTCAATTTCTTGACTTCCACTTTGATTTTAATTATTTCTTGCCTTCTGCTACATTTGCTGTTGTTTTGCTCTTCCTTTTCTAGGGCTTTGAGATGAAGTGTGAGCTCATTTATTTATTGGTTTTTCCTTTTTTTGAGGAATGACCTCCAGGCGATGAATTTCCCTCTTAAAACTGCTTTCATTGTTCCCATAGATTCCGATATGTTGTGTCTGTACTTTCATTTATCTCTAAAATTTTTTTATCTCCTCCTTCATATCTTCTGTAACCCATTGATCATTCAGTAACATATTGTTCATTTTCCATGTGATGTAGGATTTTTCCTTCCTTCTTTTATCATTATTTCCAGTTTCATTCCATTATGATGAGATAAAATGCATGGTATTGTCTCCACCCCTTTATATTTACTGAGGGTTGCCCTATGGCATAATATATGGTCTATTTTTTAGAAGGATCCATGTGCTACTGAGAAAAAAATATATCCACTTGATGATGGTTGATATATTCTATATATGTCAGTTAAGTCTAGGTTATTGATTGTGATATTGAGTTTTATAGTTTCTTTATTCAACTTTTATTTGGAGGATCTGTCCAATGGTGAGAGAGGTGTGTTGAAGTCACCCATAATTATGGTATTGTGGTCTATTTGATTCTTGAACTTGAGGAGAATTTTTTTTTTTTTTATGAATGTCGTAGCACCATTATTTGGTGCATAAATATTGATAATTGTTATGTCTTGTTGGTGAATGGTTCCTTTTAACAGTATATAATGTCCTTCCTTATCCCTTTTGATTAACTTCGTCTTGAAGTTGCTTTTATTCGATATGAGGATGGCCACCCCTGGTTGCTTACGAGGACCGTGTGTGTGGTATATTTTTTCCCAACCTTTCACCTTCAGCCTGTGTATGTCTTTTCCAATCAGATGTGTCTCCTGGAGGCAATATATTGTTGGATTTGTTTTTTTAATCCATGTTACCAGCCTATGGCGCTTTATTGGAGAGTTTAAGCCATTAACGTTTAGAGTTACTATTGATATATGGTTTGTACTGCCAGCCATGTTTGATTATTTATCTTTTTTAAAAAAAATTTAGTTTGTTTCTCCATGATTAGCTTTCCCCCCGCCCTCTGTCATTACCTAGGCATTCCCACTGATGGTTTTGTTTGTTGTTTTTCATTTCTTCCTCATGTAGTGTTTTGCTCAAGACGCTTTGCAATGCTGGTTTTCTGGCTGCAAATTCTTTTAGCTTTTATTTATCATGAAAGATTTTTATTTCGTTGTTGTACCTAAAGCTTAATTTTGCTGGATACAGAATTCTTGGTTGGCATCCATTGTCTTTCAGTGTTTGAAATACGTTGTTCCAGGATCTTCTCGCTTTCAGTGTCTATGATGAAAAATTCGTTGTTAACCTTATTGGTTTACCCGTGAATGTAATCTGCCTCCTTTCTCTTGTAGCTTTTAATATTTCCTCTTTGTTCTGTGTATTGGCTATCTTCATAACAATGTGTCTTGGCATTGGTCTACTGTGATTTTGTGTGCTTGGTGTCCTGTATGCATCTACAATTTATATATTCATTTCCTTTTTTATTTCTGGAAAGTTTTCTGTAATTATTTCATTCAGCAGGTTACTCATTCTCTTGGTTTGAATCTCTGTACCTTCCTCTATCCCGATGACTTGTAAGTTTGGTTTTTTTATGTTATCCCATATCTCTTGGATGTTTTTCTCGATGATTTTTTACCAGCCTTTCTGAGTTGGCTAGATTCGTTTCAAGATGATATATTTTGTCTTCATTATCTGACGTTCTGGCTTCTACTTGCTCCACTCTGTTAGTGATACTCTCAATTAAGTTTTTAATTTGGTTTATCATTTCCTTTATTTTTAGAATTATTGGTTGATTTTTTTATATCTCTATCTCCTGATAAAGATGCTTAACTTCTTCTTTTATCTGTTTATGTAATTCATTTTCAATGTGTTCTTTCACTGTTTGGATTTGCTGTCTTGTATCCTCTTTAAGGTTCCATTCCATCTGTCTAAGGTATTTCTTGAGTTCTTTATATGACCATTTTTCTGATGACTCTAGGTACTCCTGAATATTTAGGCTGTCCTTTATTGTTTGTCCTCCTTTTCTTCCTTGCTCTTTTATGCTGCTCATGTTACTTCTTGTTCTGTTTGACTGCTGAGTTACTGTTTACTCTTATAAATTTATTTGATGCTTGGGAGGAAAGATATTAGAAGGGAAGCGAAGAAGTCACTAAAGAGAATGAGAGTAGGCAGGTAGAATTCAAGGAAGGGGGAATAAGAAAATTGAAAAGAAATGAAAAGACAAAAGAAAAAAATAGAAAATAAATAAAGAAAGAAAAATTTTAAAAAATAATAATGATAATAAAAAAATGAAAATTAAAATTTAAAATAATAATAATAATAAAATTTAAAAATTTTTTTAAAATTAAAAACATTAAAAAAAGAGTTAAAGAACAACAACAAAAAAAATAAAAGTGAAAGAAAAAAACCCAAATTAAGAAAAAAAATAATAATAAATGCAGTCATAGAGTTTGATTAACTTCTTTTCCAGTAGGTGGGGCTTTGCCTACTGGGCCAAGCTTCTCCTCTCAATAGGTGGGAACCAATCACTGTGCAGCAGCTCTTCCTCCCAGACTGGGTGAGTCTCCAATCCTGAGTGCCTAGGGCCTTCTCTTGTGTTTCCTCAAGCCAGGCCCCGCTCACCTGTGACGCTCACCACAATACTGGCTACACGACAGGTCTGCTGCTCCTGGGAGCCCTGTATTCATGAATGCCTGGGCACACTCTCCCTGTTTGCCTCCCTCAGACCCTAAGTTTGTAGAGCTTGGGGCTGAGAACTCCCAGCGAATTGCTTGCCCTCTTGTAGCCACGCCCCCGGTAGCTGGTGCAAGAGACCTCAGTGGTCAGCACTGGTGGGAGCAGTAGCCGGGAGTTCTGTGAGTCCCGCAACACTCCTGATCCCCTCAGTCTGGCTATCGTGCTCACGAGAGAGCTGGGTGGTGCCCTTAAAGTTTCCCCGCTGTGTGGAGAGTGATGGCTAGGGGATTATACACCTTTTGCTGCTGGTTTCAATGAAGTTATCTCCTCCACCCGTGACGTCAGTTCTCTGCCATGGTGGTATCCCATGCAAACGGTGACCATTCGTTCCCTTTGCCAGGTGACCAATGCAACGGGTGGGTCCTGACTGTCTCTCCCAAGCCCCGTTTCAATCCTGTGGCCACTGCCTATGAAGGCTTGGTTGGCTTTTACCTCTGTAAATTCAGAAGGGCCGACCAGTTATTTCAGCGGGATAGTTAGTGCTGACTCACGAGAAGCAGGCGAACCGCTTGAATGCAGCCGATCCAGGCTCGGTGTGTGTTCCCAGAGGCCCAGACTGTTCGCCCCAGATCCATGTCAGCTCAGCATTGCCTAGTGATCCTGAGCAAACAGCATTTAGACAGTTTACGACTCCCTATGCCTGCGGGCAGCTGAAAGGGTCAGAGACTTGATCTCTCCACGCCCGCCGCCATGTTGGATCTCTGGGATGATGAAGAATATTTTCACCACAACCAGCTTCTTCAACTCGTGGCCTGCACCGCAACTTGTGGCCACGCTGCCACGCCAGGCCACACTGTACCTCCTCAGCCGGCCGTCGCCGAGCCCAGGCCATGCTCTGGCCGACCAGGGCCCAGGGCCCCATGCCCCAGAGCAGCCGAGCACCGCCCCGGGGCTGCCCCCGCCCGCTGCAACCAAGTCCCTGAGAGGGCGCGGCGCTGGAAAGTTTCGGTGCCGAATCGAAATCTATTAGTCTTCTAGGACCATTTTAATTATCTTTCATGTGAAACTATTTTTCTTCCACATTGTTTACATTTTTAACTATCCTGTAAAATAAAAAAGTAGCTATTATGTATTTCAAATTCTTGGTTCTCAAAATTTAGCATATAAGGATTAGCACCTCTAATGGTATTCAAATACATATTTGCTGCATGAAACCTGTATATGAACACACAATCCACTATTCTTCTTCTGGATAATTTTGAGATCAAGTTGCAGACAAGATGTCCCATGATTTTCAAATATTCCATAGTTTATATCACACAAAGGCACCTTTCCATATAATAAACATGCAACCACGTAAAATCACTTAATCAACATTGATATGACACTAACAACCAATCCACTCCAAACACCTCATTAAAACATACCTAACTGTCCCAATAATGTCCCCTTTTCATCTTTAGTCCAGCACCCAAACCAGAATCTGCACCACATTTGGTTGTCATGTTTCTTTAGTCTCTTTCAATCTGGAACATTTGGTTCATCTTTCCCTGACATTCTTGGAGTTCATGACTTTAGAGGAATGTCAATCAACATCGAGCCATCTGATTTTCCCTCATGTCCAGACTCAGACAATATATACTTATCAGAAAGCACAGAAGTGATATACGGAGAATATTTTAAAAAGCAGTGCTTCAGTGTTAATTCATTCAACTACTGGAGATGTTAACTTCAGTAAGCTGCTCCAGTTGTGCCTGCCAGGTTTCTGCACTCTAAGGCCAGAATTTTCCCAGCTCAAAGTATTTTCTGGGGAGATAATCCAACTCGATGCAAATTTATACTTCTTCATCAAAACTCCAACCAACAGCTTTAGCATCCACTGACAACTCCTATCTGATTCAACACTTATATTCAATTCATGTATTATCTATTGTTCCCTATTCATTAATTTGTTGGCATTATACTACAAGGTAAAATGTATTCATTCATTCACTCATTCACTATGGCCTCACAGATTCCTAGTATTTATTCTGATGCTCTGATTGTCACAGATTTGGTAAAAAGAGCTTCT
The DNA here is from genome assembly GCF_052094955.1 of Ictidomys tridecemlineatus. NCBI lineage: Eukaryota > Metazoa > Chordata > Mammalia > Rodentia > Sciuridae > Ictidomys > Ictidomys tridecemlineatus. The sequence goes on along the minus strand of NC_135483.1, from coordinate 135,023,059 downwards.
TCAAGCTAACTTGTATGGATTTATTTTCCATGTCCTTATCATTCTTTAGATAGCTCCATACTTTCTGGCTCAAATTATGTACTTTCACTGTCCAAGCCTTGCATCCAGTTCTCCATGAAACTTGGTTCCTATTAGCAGAGGCATGTAGAAATCAAGGTCTGGGTGCCCACTGTGCTCATTATTACTAGCATAAAATTACTTCTAGACCCTCTGGGAAAATAGAGCTATGTTTGTATATCAATTTCATATATATATGTGTATACATCTATTTGTTATATTCTGATAAACACATCTCTATTTCTGTCTATAACTCCCTGATTTCTCTCTCAATTATAATTGAACACCTATACATTCATACATTGCTGGTGGGACTGCAAATTGGTGCAACAACTTTGGAAAGCAGTGTGGAGATTCCTCAGAAAACTTGGAATGTATCCACGATTTGATCCAGCTTTCCCTCTTCTTGGTCTATACCCAAAGGACTTAAAATCAGCATACTATAGTGATATAGCCACACCAATGTTTACAGCAGCTGAATTCACAGTAGCTAAACTGTGAAACCAACCTAGATTAGATGAATGGATAAAGAAACTGTGGTATATATATACAATGGAATATTACTCAGCATTAAAAGAGAATAAAATTATGGCATTTGCAGGTAAATGGATGGAGTTAGAGAATATTATGCTCAGCAAAATAAACCAATCCCAAAATACTAAAGGTCAAATGTTTTATCTGATTAATGGTTGCTGATCTATGATGGGGCAGGGGGCATGGAAAGAATGGACAAACTTTGGATTGGAAAAGGGGAGGGGAGGGAGAGGTTATGGGGGTAGGAAAGACAGTGGAATGAGATGGACATCATTATCCTAGGTACAAGTATGATTGCATCTACATTGTGTACAAATAGAATTGAAATGTTGTGCTCCATTTGTGTATGATTAATTGAAATGCAACTATTTTAATTTTTCAATTTATTTTTTTTAGTTTTTGGTGGACACAATATCTTTATTTTACATTTATGTGGTGCTGAGGATCCAACCTAGTGCCTCGTGCATGGTAGGCAAGCACTGTACCACTGAGCCACAATCCCAGCCTGAAATGCATTTTTTTTTTAATTTTTTTATTGTTGGTCGTTCAAAACATTACACAGTTCTTAACTGAAATGTATTTTGATATCATGTACAACTAAGCAGAAAAAATTTTAAAAATGAATACCTTAGCCTTCTCCATTTCCATTTATCAATTCCCTTGCTGACAGTGAGAAGACTTTCTGTCATTATCTTCAGTTTAGATACTCATTTGCTGATCTTTCTGGGTGCAACCAATCTTCTGATTATGCCATTAGCCTTCTTGGCCCATGGGCCCAGCTTTTTCTCCTCTGAGCTTAGCCATGACACTCTCTAATTTTTTGGACCTCAGCCCCCAGCCATCTCCAACAGAAGGGAATGGAAAAGAAAAGAAGGAAGAAGAAAGAGAGAAGAGGAAATTATGTTCCAATTAATTTTAAAGAAACACTTTCTAAAACATAAAAATAAATATTTGAAACAAGGCTAAAACAATTGCATTTTTAAAAAAATATTTATTTTTTAGCTTTAGGTGGACACAATATTTTATTTTTATGTGGTGCTGAGGATCGAACCCAGTGCCTCACGCATGCCAGGCGAGCGTGCTACTACTTGAGCCATATCTCCAGCCCCAACAATAGCATTTTTGTTCTTATTTTTCCTGCTTTATTGTGGTTTGAGAATAGAAGGAATATGAGTACATTTTAAAGAGCACAAATCATAAGTACATTATCACAGATTTGTAAAGACTGTAAAAATTTTGGGGAAAAAAAATCTGCAACATTTGTATTGGCATTCTACTGCTGCTTTGACAAATTACCACACAGTTGGTGGCTTAAAACAACACGAATTTATTATCTCATATTTTTTGGAGATCAGAAGTCTGAAATGGGTCTCACAGAGCAACATCCAAGGTGTTGGCAGAGTTGTGTTCTTTATGAAAGTTCTAAAGGAGAATCTCTTCTTACCTCTTCTAGTGTGCCTCATTTTGTGTCTCCATCCTGCTTCTGCAGAACCAACAGTGTAGTAGAAGCAGATTCTCTCTGATTCTATTTCTTCCTTCGCCTCTTTCCCACTTCTAAGAACCTGTGGTTACATTTCATCCACTATATAATCTATCATAATTTCTCAGTTTTAAGGTCGATTGATTAGCCACCTTGGTTACATCTGCAACCTGAATCCCCTTTTGTCACGTAACAAAATGGGTTCAGAGGTTTTCTAGGCTGTAGGATGTAGACATTTTGGGGTGTCTACTATCCTGTCTAGTACAATGTAAGACAGATAAAAATTTCACATCTTTAATCATATGCACGACTCGAACACTGATACTACTAATAACACCCTAACAGAAAAACAAGCAAAGAATATTCACAAATAATGAAAGATAAAGTAGATAACGGCTAAAAAAAAAGTTTATGATGTTAAAAGTTCTAGTCATTAACAAATTAAGTTCAAAAATACAAATTAGAGAAAAGACAAGTTTTCACTAATCAAATTGGCAGAGCTGGTTTTTTCCTTTCTCTTCTTAGTTATCCTCTATGTTGATGAGAACTGGGAGAAAAGGACATTCATGTGCCACTGGTGGAAATAGATATTGACATTACATTTCTAGATTGCTGTTTTACAAGATGTGTTAATGGCCTTTAAATTGTGCAAACCATTTGGCTCACAATTCTATTTCTAGAAATTTATCCTAAGATCTTTTTTTTTTTAAAGGGTATTATAACATTTTAAAGAATATTCATGATGATTTTGTTTAGGAAAGATTAGAAAATTTGCATATCTATTTCAATAGGATTGCTTTAATGTATTTGATATGTTACAAAATAATATTCGTATGAAAATTTTTTTACATATAGTACATACATGGTAAAAACAATGAAAAATATTTATGTCTCAGAAATCATAGCTAGTCCCTTAACAAGTCTACTGCTTTTGCATGAAAAATCCACTCTTCTAAATTTTGCATTTATTTTCTTTTGTTTTGCATTATGATTTCATTACAATACATGTACATTTATGTGCTGACATGAAACATGATGGTTTTGGAAGTGCATTTGTTAAGATGAGAAGACATCCAGGATGTACTCTATGAAAAAAAATTTTGGGGGCTAAAAAGCAGCATAGGGGCTAGTTATGATAGTTCACATCTATAATCCCAGCAACTCTGGAGGCTATGGTAGGAGGATCACAAATTACAGGCTTACCTGGGAATCTTAGTGGGACCCTGTTTCAAAAAAGAAAATAAAAAGTATCAGGAGCTCAGCATTAAAAGAGAATAAAATTATGGTATTTGCAGGTAAATAGATGGAGTTGGAGAATATCATGCTAAGTAAAATAATCGAATCCCCCCAAAACCAAAGGCTGAATGTTCTCTCTGATAAGTAGATACCTATCCATAACAGAGAAGGGGGAGACATGGGAAAAATGGAGGAACTTTGATTGGGCAAAGTGGAGGGAGAAGAGGGAGGGTGCATTGGGGTAGGAAAGATGGTGGAATGAGGTGGACATCATTGCCCTAGGTACATGCATTCTGATGTCATATATACCTAATTAAAATAAATAAGTTAATTTTTTAAAAAAGCATGAGGAATGTAGCTTAGTTGTAGAGGACTTCTGGGTCCAATCCCCAGTACAAACCAGCAAAAGGCTAGAGGGTATAGCTCAGAGGTGGAGTTTATGTTTAGTATGCACAAGGCTTCAATCCCTGGCACCACCACCACCAAACAAAAACAAAAACAAACAAACCAAAAAAACCCCAGCCATATTCAAGATGATTCCAACTTTAAAAATATTATGTCTGGGAGGAAGGATAGTGTGGTAATGTATGATATTTTAATATCTTCTTTTTGCTAACTTTTATTTCATAGCTTAGTTTCAAACAGTAAAGTTATTTATTTAGAAGAAAACTATATAGTTAGAACAGATTAGCTGAAATGTGGTAGATTTTCCTGTTCGTACTTAGTTCTCCTGCTGTTCAGTTCCTAATTATAAAAGTAAAAACAATTACTAGCTGTCTTATAAAAGGTAGAAGGTCATGATTAAATCATATTTTAATTCATTTAGTACAGCATACATGTGTTCGTTTATAGGCAGAAATTAAAATGAAAAATGTTATTTTTGTACTGCATTTATTTCACATGCATCACTGTGAAAAGGTCTCCTGACTGCACAGACTGCACAGTAACACAAATGTTTCAAAGGGTGGTGTTCCTGAAGCTCTGAGGAGGCAACGGAAACTCACAGAATCACTGTGACAAAAGAGACACAGATTTTTTTTTCCATTTCTAATAAATTAAGAGTACCAAGCACACATGTGGAGTCTACTTTCTGACTTTTAAATTTTGTATTTCATGCTAATGAGGTTTGTACACATTTATAAAATAAACAAATAGTAGATGACTTATAAAAAATGAATTAGGTATCATCTATTCCCTTAAGAAACAAAACTCACCTTAGTTAGAAACTTCGTTAGAAATAGGGACAGCTGAAGAGATGACCATGGTAGGGTGAGAGGTGTGGTAGAGGCTATCCCCGAGTGCAGAGGGTGCTGAAAGGATGACTCACCATGGCATTGGGTGTGTGGGTGTTAAAGAGGTTTACTGGAAAATGACATCTTGGGCTGTATTTTGAAAGACAGGTTAGAGACAGCTGGGTGACTGCCCCTCAGCTTCCAGTTATAAGGAGCTTGTTCTTTGGATAAGGATAGAAAGGATGATATTCTACCTGCTCTTGACAGCAGGAAGTAGGCCACAGTAGACTCAGAAACTGTCTCCTTCTTGATCCTCGACAGGCAGACCTCCAACTCCAGGCCCACACTCCACACACTTTCTCAGTGCCCTGGGTCTTGCTCAGTTCCCAGCTTCCTCCCCTCTGACCTCCCTATATACAAGGCTTTTGTTAACTCCCAGGGAAACAAAGCCACTAAGATGAAGCACCTGTTTCAGCTCATTTTCTTCTAGAATATGTCCTCTCTCAGTAGAAAAAATTGACTTTTTTCTTACTGCACTAGGCTTGTGATTACTCTGTTTTTAGACATCATTATCCAAAATACATGTATGAAGGCATAAATTGGGTGTCAACATACTTTATATACAAACAAGATATGAAAACTTGTGGTATATATAGTGTAATAAGAATTGTAATGCAGTCCGCTGTCATTTATTTTTTTAAAAAATCAATAAAAAATAAATAAAATTAAAATGAACCTATTTTCAGGAATAAGTCATAGGTAGAGAAATTCTAAATAGCAAAAAATAAAGTTAATACAAAAGGAGGGGTAATGGTTAGCTCAGGATGTGGAAGACAGGGATGTGATAGGGAGGGGACACACAAGGACCATCTATGGTACATTCTGTTTCTTAAAGAGGGTGCACAGGTGTGTGTTTTATTATTCTTCAAAAGTGAAGATGCAGTTTATATAAGTCCTGCGTATATGAAGCATTTCATAGTTAAAAGAAATACGGTTAGGAGATGAAGTCAGGAAGAACATTGAATGCAGGAGGACCAAGTTTCATCTGGACAATGGAGGCCAGACCAAAATGACCTGCCAAGGAGGAGGGAAAGAGGAAATGTAGGGGGAGAGGGTAGATACACCATAAGGATCACTTGCTTCAGCTTACCATTATTTTATTCTCATCTTCTCTAAATTAACCTTCTTGTTTCTAATTTGTCCTAAAGCATTATTGGTAAATATTTTTTGATTTGTGCAAAGTGCTTAGCTAAACAACATGCTTTGGGAACTAGATCTGGAACTTACAATAAGTTAGAAGGGCTACCAGATGTTAATGCTAACAGCTAAAGCAACAAGCATTGAACAAATGTAGCATAAAAGGATTTCCATTGTGCTCTAACCAGAGAGTAAGTGCATTTAATGGAGTGATAAGGGAACCATGGGAATTGTGTGTTTACATCAAGTAGAGTGGAAAGGAAGTTGCCACTGCTTCAGTGAGGAAAGGCCTTGCCAAAGAGGCAGGATTGCAGCAGCCATTTGATAGAAGTAAGAGCATTTGAACTGGTTGGAAGAAAATGTTTCAGGCTTTGAATTATTTGTGGTCATGTTGCTATTTTGACTATTATGGTGAGGGAGCTGCCTTCATGGTGATCTCCCCAGGCCTTCGATGGATGGTCTAAGAATGTACCATTGTAGCTTTCACCTCCTCTCTGGCTGTTCTTTCCCCAAACCACAAAACCCAAATGAATGTGTTTTTGTTCTAAATGGGCACAGCCTTAAATACGAAACCAAAAATTTTGGTTTGAGACGAGTCAACATTTTGATGGCATTTATATTTTCTGGTTTTCATTTTTTAAGTGAACAGACGATAAACCAACTTCTTCCCTCTGTGCTATGCTTTGGTCCATAGTTAACTTAAAAGTAGGCACCATGATGCTCACTGTTTATCACCTATTCTTGCCTTCCTGCTGCTTATTTTTAGATCGGTTTCTCCAACAGTGAAAGTGTATCTGCCCTTTGGCATTTACATTTATTTTGTGATGGGAAAAGGGAAAAAAAATATTAAAGATCGTATGAGTCAATGTTCAGTACAGATGATTCCAGTATCCTCTCACTCAACTGTGTTCTGTGCTACCCCCCCCCCTCTTTCTTTTCAAATACTGGGCCTTGAACCCAGGGCCTGGCACATACTAGGCAAGCATACTATTGGACCTAAATGCCCAACCCCTCACACCCCCTTTTAATGCTCTTGTTAATTTTCTTTGTCTTTCTTCCCCCATGTCCTATGTCCTTTTGTTCTTCTCTAGCAAATATTCCAGATTTTCAAGGACTCTGATGCAAATTCCTCCAAGAGAAGACTTGACATATCAATCACTCCCCCTATTATTTCACAGGAAAATTTTGCTTACACTGTAAAGAGAATGAAGTTCATAATTATAAGGGGCGATTTAAACCACTTACTTTCAGATTGATTCAAGAAAGGAGTTAATTTATTTATCATCTATATACATTTTTTTTAAGACAGAGAGAGAGAGAGAGAGAGAGAGAGAGAGAGAGAGAGAGAGAGAGAGAGAATTTTAATATTTATTTTTTATTTTTCGGTGGACACAACCTCTTTGTTTGTATGCGGTGCTGAGGATCGAACCTGGGCCGCACGCATGCCAGGCCAGCTTGCTTAAGCCACATCCCCAGCCCCATTGATATACATTTTAGTCAATTATGTTACCGGTGAGATGGAATTATTTTTTCTCTGTGTAGAAAATGATGTCATTTGAAGAGACCATTCAGCTAAAATTCAAGAAAAATATTATAGAGGCATGGGAGTTAATTAAATAATATGTTTTTGTTGATTTTGTGATGTGATTTTTTAGCTTTTCAAAATTTATATGTTGAAATTTAAATCCTCATTATAAACATATATTTACATTATAGTTAATTTTGTGTTCATAATTTCATATTGATTTTCTTACTGAGAAACCTTGCAAATTACATAAACTTCAGTATACCTAGCACTTGGACCTGACTTTTGTTGTCCAAAAAAAAAAAAAAATTGCAGAATTGTAAATGTGAAAGATGAGTGATAAATGCAGGAATATTGTTCCCATAAAGACATAGGAAAATGAAATATAGCTTATGCTGTGTTTACGATGTTTCTGGTTCTAGCTTTTAACCCATGTTTTTATATTTCCTGTTATTGTGTGGAGCATTTTTCCAAATAGTCAAGTGTGTCTTGCACTTATTCCTTTTAGAGCATCAGCCACCCTTTTTATTCAGAGCTGTGCTTTTTGATGAACTGGAAAGCTGCCCAGTGGGCATTGCCCTTGTATGCCCATTTGATATAGTGCTTCCATGAACTCATGTTTAATAAATATTTAATAGGCGTGCTCAGCTGAATTAGGTCAGCAGCTAAGGTAGGAGGGGAACTGTACTTTTTTTCATACTGGAACAGCTTTGAATATTGAAAAGCATTAGAAAGCAAAGGATGTGGCTGGGTGGACAGTAGTTCCTGCTTCTTTTTTTTTTTTTTTTTTTTTTTTTTTTTTTTTTTTCAAGGGAGTCCAGAAGCCTCTCTGAATTTCTGAGGAGATGTAACAGCGACTGGCAATTTGAACCTAATGTTTATCTGAAAGCCCAGGAAGAGATGTTATGAGCCTCCATCCTTCACATTTCAGAGAATTTGGAGACTCACCCAGTTGGCAGAGTGGTTCCCAATCATTATGAAACATTGCAGGATTTAGTGATGAGAAGGCATCATTTCTGCTACTTATGTTCTAATTATCTGGGGGAAAAATATTTCAGAGATAAGCAAGCATGATAAAATTTAATATTAGAGGTTTCTGGGTGAAGGATATATGGAAGTTTTCTGCAAAATACTTAATAAGTTTGGACTATTTTAACAAACCACAGACTTGGGAGCTTTTAAATAACAGAAATTTATTTCTCAAGCTTTGAAGGCTGAAATTTTGAGATCAGGGTGCCAGTATAGTCAGGTTCAATTGCAAGCCATCTGTGGGTTGCAAACTTTTATCTTATTCATCATATAGGATGAAAAGAGGTGAAGGGAACTCTTGGGGTCCCTGTTGTCAGGGCACTAATCCCATTTCACCAAGACTCCACCCTTGTGACTCATTCACATTCACCTCTGGAAAGCCCACCTCCAACATAGTCACATGGTGGGATAGGAGTCCAACTAAGAGTTTGGGGGAGACACAAATACTCAACTCATGACACCACTTTTGCAAATGTTTTAAAACTCAAAACTAGTTTTAAAATGAAACACTCGAAGAAAACAATAGAGACAACAAAGTAAAAACAGAACTAAAGAACAAATGAACTCTGGATATCTATCTTTTTCACCCAAGTTTTTCCTTAGTATAATAAAGATGTTGTGACACAAAATTTAAATAAAGGATTGGATCCATCTGTCTTTACCTTGTGTATTTAGGAAAGCTGAGCATTTTTGAAACACATTATTTTAAATGATGCCTATTTAAGAGATCTGGGACTGTATGTGAATAAAATAAATTCAAATCTTTCAGTCTTGATAGACAATTTTACATTTCAAACAACCACAGATACTATAAGTCAAGTTTTATTTTTTTTGAAAAGTGGGATAAAGTTAGAGGCCCTGGTATCACTGCATATATTCTGATTTCATTTCCCTCCTTCCTTCCTTCTTTCCTCCCTCCCTCCCTCCCTCCCTCCCTCCCTCCCTCCCTCCCTCCCTTCCTTCCTTCCTTCCTTCCTTCCTTCCTTCCTCCCTTCCTTCCTTTCTTCTTTTTTGCAGTATTGGGGATTGAACCTAGGGGTGTTTTGTCACTGAGCTACATCACAGGCTGAACTTGAACTTGCTGTTCTCCTGCTTCAGTCTCTCAAATCTCTGGGATTAAGGACATGTGCCATCATGCCCAGCATGTTGTCCTCTTCATTTTTTAACATTTCATAATGTTCCTTAAATTATATCCTTCTATTATCTGTTTATCTATCACCTATCTACCTATTTGTCTAATCCTGGGTGGTAGACTCTACTAAAGGTAGGTTTCATTTAGATGGTAAAAGGTTGTGAATGAGACCAAGGCTTTCTGCTGAACTTGGCTGAGGTTTCCTCAATGCTGAAGGAATAAGCCCCTTGTGGAAATGTGTTTTGGCTATGGTGAGGCTGAGCGACTGTGCTACAGTTCTAAGGATAGTACAGGGCAAAGGAGAAAGGTACAGAAAAGACAATGAAAGATGTAAAAATTATTTCCCCTAAGATTGGCTGCCCTGCATTCAGAAAATTCAGAATCCCTTTGTTTCTTATTTTCTCATCTCTTGGTGCCCTTTTTCTTCCTTTTACTTAGGACCTATTTCCAGAACCTAAGATAGGTTTTGAAAATATTCTTCCATTGCTTTTTTTCCCCCTAAATAGAAGTGTAATGGGCCATAAAAATCAGAAAATATATTAATGATTTTAACATTAAACATTAAGACATAAAACAACAAGATAAAATAAAGAAATCTGACATTGGAAGACGTGGCAATCCCTGTAGAATGTTCTTACATATATCACACATCTTTCTTTGACCCAACCCACTTCCCAAAGGAAGTGCAGCCCCAGTCTATACTAGGTTAACATTTGTTGTGCAATAGTAACAGGAAATGTCTTAGCTTCATGAGATTTACATTCTCAAAGGAAAGAGATAATCACCAAAGGAGAAACATCTGATAATGAGCTTTATGAAAATATGAAACAAAGTAGCAGGGGAAGTAAATAGAAAGTAAGTGGGTGCGATGGATTGAATCTCAAGATCTGAGTGGAAGGCACGGCCAGAGGACCATACCCCAAAACTTTTTCAACCTGATAAATTGGTTTCTCTACACATTTCCTATTGAAATCTTAAGTTTGACTACCAAAAAGGAGGGGATGCAATAGTGGGGATGATAACATGGAATACTCTATGAAAAGGGAACAAGATACTGGCTAATGCCTTACAGTTTGCACTATTTCTGAACTCTTACTTTAACAGGCTATACTCTCTACAATAATAATTTTAAAAACTTGATTAAAAATTAGATAGACATTTCTCCAAAATAGGTTACAAATGACCAATAATGCACATGAGAAGACATTCAGCATTGTTATCCATTAGAGAAATGCAAATTAAAACTATAATGAGACTAACATTTTATATCCACTTGGATGGTTATAATAAATTAAAATAACAAGTGTTGACAAAATGCAGAGAAATTATAATCCTTATACATTTCTTGTGAGAATATAAAATGATGCAAGCACTGAAACGGTAGAAAGCAGTTGGACAGTTATCTTAAAACATTAAGTTATTATATTACTCCACAATTCTACTCCCAGGTACATACCCAATAGAACTGAAAATGTATTTATATGTACACAACAAATAAAAATGGTTGCAGAGATGTTCAAAACAACATTATTGATAATAACTAAGAAGTGGAAACAACCCAAATGTTCTTCAACTAATGAATGAATAAAGAATAATGTGTTATATTCATACAATGTAATACCTTTTAGCTACAAAAAATATTGAGATTCTGGTACATGCTACAGCATGACTGAACTTTGAAAATATGCACTAAATAAAGGAAGTTGGGGGCTGGGGATATAGCTTGGTTGATAGAGAGCTTGCTTCGCATACACAAGGCCTGAGGTTCAATCTCCAGCACCACCTAAAAACAACTATAAGATAATTTTGTTTTGAGGCAGTGTTCAGGATAGGCAAATCCATAGAGTGAGAAAGTAAGTAACAGTGCATGTCACTATAGATTTTTTAAGGATGAATTTAAGAGTCAATATACAATGGTGTCTTAAGATAAGCACTGATATCTTTAATAACAAGTAAGAGTTAAGTTGTGTTGGAGCTACTGGGTTTTTGGTCTGCAGTTTTTCTTTTTTTAATAAAAGAATTTATATCACAATCAAAAAAGCAAAAGAGAGTTGGTTAGGTCTAAGAGTGTGAGCAAACTTGCTCTTCTAGCCTATGAATCACCATAGTTATTCAACTCCTTTTCTCCTGGGGGGGAATTCCTACATCATAAAATCTACTTTCCTATGGTGCTGCCTGCTTGCTAGGGAACTTTTTGAACCATATTGCAATAGGAACAAGGACATTCTCTGCTGCAGCACCCATGGAAAGCTCATGGAAAGGATTTCAGAGTGGAGTTTCAAAGTCCTTCCCTCTCCATCAGACTATTTTCTTTATATTATTTTCTTTCCAGTTTTTTTTTTTTGGGGGGGGGGTGGGGGCAGGGGCTTTTGAGCCCTGAAAGGAAATGAAAAATCCTCCTTGCACCATGTGTAGTTAGTCTTCAGGGGGAGTCTCCTTTGTACTGGATGGCTTCCTCACCTAAATTCGGCAATTTCCCCCAGCATGAATCCACAATATAAAATAGATCAACCTAGATCAAGGGACTTTTTTCCTGGAGGCAAATTCCTGAAGTTGTAGCAGGTGGCTGGATAGAGGCAGGTTTCTGAAGCTTCCATTAGAGCAGTTGTTCTGTAATCACTTGAAGGACATAAGAACAAATTGTCCTTTGGCCCTATTCCTAGAGATTGTTACTTAATTCACTTTAAAAGGTCCTTGGCATTTTTTATTTATTTAATTTTTTAAAAAGATCTCTCCAAATGACTATAATGCAAAGCTAGGGTTGAAAGCCACTGAACTAGGGCATCTTAGATAGGTCCAGGTTTGGAAATGTCAATAGTTAAAAGTTTTTACCATGTTTTTTTTTTTTTTTAAAAAAACACAGTGAAGAATTACTTATTTGGTTGTATGACAGTTTATTTTATATGTTTAAATACATGGCATTCACTTTATTGTTGATTAAGAGTTGGAAGGGATGTTAGTAATAACTGAATGGGATTTGGTAGGGAAAACTTGGGCCTGAGAGACAGACATGGGTTTGAATAAATTTCAGTTTTCCCAATTTTTAATTGAGAAATCTTAGCCATTTAACTCTCTTGAACTTCAGCTTCCCACCTGTATAATGTGTATAATAATCTCTATTTTATAGATTTGGTAGAAAGCAAAAATGAAATTTATATAGGGACCATAATAAATACTATGTTTTTTTAATATGGAAGAATTTTAGGAAAAACAAACAAAACACAGGAGAAAAACAAACAAAACAAAACAAAACCTTACCCTGTTGAGTGTCCTCCATAAGTAAAACAGATGATAAGCATAAAATCTTGGATTAAAACTAATGACATCTAGTTAAGATTTAGTTCTTTTGCAGAACACAGCAAAGGGACTAATGCATTATTTAGAAACAGCAACATCCTTCCCCTTTAAGAAAAGGCTTGTAGGGGATTATTGCTTAGAACTGCCCAGATCATCATGCCTCTTTTTCTTCCTCTTTAGCTGCATAATTAAATTTACAAGAGCCAGTTAGTGCAGACCAAAGCACACCTTATATAGCAATAATAATAATGTGCTTCAGAGCAGATAATAAACATGCTACTTTCAATGAGGAGATGCTACTAAGTATATTTCCTCCCTGGCCAGCTATAGCTGGCACTTGGCTTGATAGAATTTTGAAACTATGCAACTTGATACAGTAGTCCTAGACACATGTAGCTACTCATAGGTAGAATAAACTAGAATTACATCAGTTTAAAAGCATTACTGGGTTTTACTTTCTACTTGATAAATAATGAGTAGCCAATGGCTTCTGTACTGAGCAGCATAGATAGGAAAAATTTATATCCATCATACAGAAAGTTCTTTTGGGCAGCACTGTGCTAGAGGACTTATTTATTTTTTGAATTCTCTATTACATCTGAATTTATGAATTGAGGTTGCGTTATCAATAGCTTTTAACTATATATGAATAAAATTAGGAAAAAATAGGGTGTGACATGAAAATAAGCTGAGAAGAATAATACAGGAGAAAAGAGAAAATAGATTTGTTCTGTCTGAACTGACATCTGGCAGTTGACAGTTCAAGCAAGAATAAACTGTCCCTTAGGTTAGTAAGCAGAAACACCCTTGCTAAAGAGTTCATTCTTCTTTATTTCTGAAAGGCTGCGGATGGCACAGTGTCTAATACAAAGCTCTGGCAGCCAGTCTCCTACTGGGCTCCCAGTAGGTTTCTGCTGGCAGCTGTCACCATGACAACGCTGGAGATGAGGCCAGAGCCCTGAAAGCAGCTGCTCTCATGCCATTGCCCCACACCTCACATCCATCCTGAGTAGCCCTAGCAGTCTAATCAATCCATCAGTGTGAAATCCCCTGAGAGCTCAATTTAAGTACAATTTATTTCAGTAAAAAGTAAGACTTGGAAAGAAGTTTAGACAATCAACCTAGCCAGCATATATTGTTAGTCTTCTTTCATTTAAATGAAAATTTCCAAATATAAATTTCACTGTATCCTGTCACTGTAATTTGATTCTTACCTAATAAGCATGTCCCTTTTCTCTGAATTGGGATTAAGTTCCTCATTCAGTAGTAATGTGGGAATTATTGGTTCTATTCTCTGATATTTCTGTTCTCCTTCCAAACACATAGTGGGGCAGCATTACCACCCCCTTTTTCTTCTATGAAAGATCAAAGCAAATTTGTAGGAAATCTTCTGAAACAATAAGTAAAATCCAGGTCTGTTTCTGTCCATGTGACTTGTTTGGGCCAATGCAATGTGAGTGGACACAATGTGCATTACTTCCAGTTAAAAACCTTTAAGAAGCAGCCCATGAATGTCCCTTCTCCTGCTCCCCATGTCTTAGGTGGCAGAGCCTCCATCAGTCTCAGCACTTGAGTGAGAATGACTTGGAGGAGTACACCTCTGCATTTAAAATGCACCTAGAGTGAGGTAGTTTTAAGCCATAGAGGTTTCGGGACCTGTTCATTTCTGTAATCTAATTTTGAATCTCCTGATACACTGTATATATAAAATAATAAGAAGGAATGAAAACAATAAACTATTTCAATGTAAATTGTTCATTTAATGCAGAACCAACTCAACTTAAAAAATCAGCTTAATAGTGTGACTTTTTTCCATGCCAATATTATTTGTCTTGCAAACACAATTTATTAATTTTGGTTTATATCAAAGTAAAACTTAATTTTGGTACCAGAAACTCATTTGGTTTTTGTACTTCTTTTTTAATATTTATTTTTTAGTTGGACACAATATCTTTATTTATTTTTATGTGGTGCTGAGGATTGAACCCAGGGTCTCACAAGTGCTAGGTGAGCACTCTACTGCTGAGACACAATCCCAGCCGTTTTGTACTTCTTGATGACAAAATGCACATGAAAATATTTGATAATGTCTGTATAAAGATATTTTTAAAGTTTTAAGGAAAATATTCCATTCCTTATATTTAAGTAGAAGTCAATATATGTAGTTTGTGGGAAAGGTGGGTGATATATATTAGTACATTATTTGGCTTTCTAAAGATTACTTTGAGTAAAAACTTGACATAAATTTGGAAGACTAATACTTAGTTTTTACTATTTTAGATACAATAGTTTACCTTTACTAGTTCATTCATTTTTTAACACAGTTGATTCTGAATAACTTGTGAATGTTACAAAATGTAAAATATACTTTTAAAGCATTAATATTTGCCACAATTAAAGCAGTGTTCAAGACAATAAAAAAATTCAGGGGTGCTTTAAACAATGGTAACTTTATTATGAGCATATAGTTGCCTTAAAAAAAATCCTAAAGATAGGGCTGGGGATGTGGCTCAAGCAGTAGCATGCTCGCCTGGCACGCACAGGGCACTGGGTTCGATCCTCAACACCACATAAAATAAAAATGTTGTGTCCACCGAAAACTAAAATAAATAAATAAATATTAAAAACAATTCTCTCTCTCTTTAAAAAAAAATTCTAAAGATATATCAATTGTGATGTGTGAGTATCATTCACCACCTCCAAGAGCTTTTGAAATTCTATGTGATATAAAAGTCTTAGAATTTAAAAACCTTAAAACAATCATAGCATTTTGTAATCACAAAACCAAATATTAAACTCTTCAAATATATACTTTAATACAGAAATTAAAGAATAATGCTTGTGAGTTGTATAAATGCTATGACTGACATTTCTCTTCTTTGCTGTGAAACTCAGGAGGAAAACAAATCAATTTTAGCAATACATATTTTTTTAAAATGCAGGAAGCCTGGAAATGTAGGCTGCCCCAGTGATCACTCCTCTGCAGTATCTAACTAGGATGTTCTGCTAGTTGGCCAGTAAGGGGAGCCATCACAAAATAATTACAGCCACATTTACATGACCGCCTTTCCTCACAGACTTAAAGTTTGTGAGGGTTTTCTAAGGTACATTCTGCTTTTCAGTGAATTCCTAGGCCATCACTGACCACACTCACAGGCTTCCAGCTCGCAAAAAGATGCTGTGCCGTTTTTTTAAGATTCCTTCTTTCCCTGCATCCCATGCTGTTAGAAAAAGCTTCGATTACATAGGATGCAGGCCAAGGCCTCTGTTCTGAGCCCTGCTGGTGCTTTAATTGTCTGCTCCTACTCAGGTCTCTTTATTAACTCCTCTCACCCCTCCAGTAATAAATGTAAATTACATGTTTCTTTCAAGTCCACCTACCCGCTTCTTTCATGGAAAGCCATTTGTTCCCATGCACCTGGAGCTAATTCTCACTTCTTGCATCTCCTTCACTGAACCAACCTCCTGCTCTGCCGCCTCCTCCGGCTCCCCTAGATGCCA
The DNA here is from genome assembly GCF_052094955.1 of Ictidomys tridecemlineatus. NCBI lineage: Eukaryota > Metazoa > Chordata > Mammalia > Rodentia > Sciuridae > Ictidomys > Ictidomys tridecemlineatus. Next base: position 135,006,839 of record NC_135483.1, on the reverse strand, counting down.
TTTTGCCTCTTTTGCAGGCTTAGATGACATGTTTTAGGGCTGGCCCCAAATGAAAGAATTCATGCTTTGTGTTTTCCAGAGATGGTATTTCTCTTCATTGTTTCAGATACCTAAATAGATGAGGGCAAGAGTTTGAGTGTGGCTCCCAGCCAAGCATAGTTGTTTCAAGAAAAGTCAATAATGCATATTACAAACATGTTTTGGTGACCAAACAAGTCTCCCAGCTATAGGTCTCCCCTAGAAAAGTGAGGCAATTATCTCAATCAGTCAAGTGAAAAGGTCCATTTATGCTTCAATTCTCTGGCTAATTCAGGCAAAAGTAAAATTTTCATCTGAATGATCAGAGTAATTGGCTTGCTGCTTTGCTCTACCAGAGAGAACTTGACAAAGAAACAGAGGCTGTTCCATACTGACAGGATGGTGGTAATCACGAGGAACGTGTGCAAAGAAAATGTCTATGAGGAAGCACATTAGTGAAGACTTTAAGAAATTTATTTCTTCCTTTTTTTCTTTTTTTTTCTTTTTTTTTTTTTAACTATGGTATCAGAAATTGAACTCAGACCTTGCACAGGCCAAAAAGCACTCTAACCACGGAGCTATATCACCTACTTTTGTTGAGAAATTTCAACAATAGATAGCTCTTCATTGTAGATGATTAGTGGGATTTAGAGCACAGTCTTTCTTTCCTTCCCTTCCCCTCAACACCAATCTTCCTCCTAGCAAGAATATCACTAAGATCAAATGAAAAAAATCAATCTATCATCTCTGATGATTTTTTTTCCTCCAGGTAGCCTTTTACTTATCTTTTGAACAGATTGACCCCATTGTATTCCTAATCATTTGATATTTTCTGAGGGTCTTCCATGTGCAGGTGTAATGCCAGGTACTGCAGCAGTGATAACTCAAACAAACATGACTCCACTGATCATGGTACTCCTAATTGATATCTCTGCTTCTTGTCTTGAACCTGTCCTCTATTCCATTCTCTACTTTGCTGCCGACATAGCCCTTTAAAATGCCAAGCCATCCACCACATAGCTGTGTAACAGCTAAAGTCCTACGTAAGGATGGCTTACAAGGACTTTGTATTCATTCTTTCTTCTTGCCACCCTCTTGTGGTCTTGTATCTAGTCAACTGGAAGTTCACAAAGTTGCCTGTGATAGCTGCTTTGATCAAAATTGCCTTCATATAACTTACACCTTATCCCTTCATATAACTTACACCTGCATTGCCTTTTCATTTGGTTTTACTTATTAAAATTATTGTCCTAGCATTATGGCAACTTCTATCTTCCCAGACTTTCATTTATTGATTCCACAGGGAATAACTCCAAGTCCTAGGACTTAAACTATTCCATATACACCTCAGTTTTTTAACCAATCTTATTTTGACGTGGTTTGTAGTCCCTTTACTAGTCTGATCGAATACTTTGAACACTGCTGTACTTGAATCTAGAATGTTCCCCCCAAGCTTCATGTGTTGAAGATTTGATCTCTAATGCAGCAATGGTCAGAAGTCAGGCTATTGGGAAGTGACTGGATGGTGGATGAATTCATAGGTAATTGGGGCTATTGGGAGATGGGGTCCAGGTGGAGGAGGAGGCAGGTCATGTGGGTATGCCTTTGAAGGGTCCCTGGCCTCTTCCTCTCTAGCATTTACTCTCTCTCCTTTGCCATGAGGACAGCATCTTTGTCCCATCATGCCCTCTATTCTATGAAGCTGGTGGTTTACAGGCCTATAGTAATGGATCTGGCCAACCATAGATTGAACTCTCTGTAAACATGAGCCAAAATAAATCTTTCCATCTTTAAGTTGTTTTTCACAGGTACTTTGTCACCAGTGATGAAACAGCTAACATAAACACATTCCAATAAACTCTCACCATTACAGTAATGTTAAACACTGTCACAAAATGGTAAACGGCATTTTTGATAAAACGTACTTGTTCATTTTTTTAAACCCAAGTTCAAGACTTTTCACTTTTGTCTTAACTCTTATACTGGATTCTCTTGGACTAAAAAACATAATCACACCTTTATTAACTTTATTTAACTTCCACCTATGGCTGCGATGACCTTGGAGGTGCAACACCCAGATTCCTCTCTGACTCATTTCTTTCAAGAATGGCTCTAGCTGAAGAGAGATGTCTAGTTCAAAAACACAGCTTTCTTTGGATCCCCACATCCAATTGCTGGTAGTCTATCATGTGACGTGGACCTCACAGTTTTGACTCTTTAGGGAAGGATTGCAGTGGATGATATGGCCTTCAAGCTCCCTGAGGGTTGAACTGAGGCTCTGTCAAACCTGTCAATTTATCTCTCTGTTCAATTGTTTCTTCCTTCATGCTCCTACAGGTATTGAAACCTAGTGAGTATCCTGCAAGTCAAACTACTCTCAGAGTCTCTAGAAAATTGAATGTGAAAAAAAAAAGCAATCTATAAGATGGATTTTTGAAGCTACATCACTTACTACTTGTCAAGTAATATGAATCCCATTACTGATGTGAATCATGGATAGCCAGCCAGTGATAGTGAAAGGAACCTAATGCCATAGAGGACAGGTGGTAGCACTTCACTGCTAAAAGCCAAGTGGATGCAATTATCATAATGAAAAGCAGAGTCAGAATGAGAGCCAATGGGTCCTGACCCATAGAGGTTTTGGAACCTGGTTCTTCTAGGAATAAAATATATGGGTGGACAAGGATACTTCTCAGTTTGTACCAACATAAGAAATTAGGATAAATAAACAGAAGTCTGAAGTTCACCCCATTGAGATATCATAAACTCAGGCCCACTTTATAGAAAGGAGTTAGTTTTCAGATCCAGGACCTATAGACTAAAAAAGAGGCCATCTTCCTAGGAGGAAGTACCACTTATATTATGCAAATATACATACCAGTCCTTCTTAAAAGAACCTACATTTGCTAGGTTGATTCTGTATAAAGGAAAGGAGAACACTCAAAAATTTAGATTGTTTGACCCAGTGTCAGAGTTAACATTGATTTCTGGAGAACTGAAGACTTATCATCACCACCCTAGTGCCATATATGAATCAGATAGTAAATAGAGTCCTGGTAAAGATCTGGCTTACAGTAAGTCCACTGGGTTTTTGAACCTACACAGTGGTCATTTCCCCTGGCTACAAGGACATACTGGAGGTTGGAATATTTGTTACATAGTCTTTACATTGGAACTTTTTTTTTTTTGGTATCAGATATTGAGCTTAGGGGTGCTTAACCACTGAACCACATCCCCAGCCCTTTTTATTTTTTTATTCTGAGGCAGGGCTTAGCTAAGTTGCTTAGGGCCTTACTAAGTTGCTTACACTGGTTTGTTTTGGACTCCTGCCTCAGCTTCTTGAGCTGGGCTTACAGGCATACATCACTATGCCCAGAATATTGGAACTTTTGATCATGGAACAAAGATCGTAATAGTGAGGAAGGCCATAACTGTTTTGGCCCCCAATTAAGAACAATAAATTTTTAAAAATCAAGTTTGCATCACAGGGGAATAGAAAAATAGACCCTTAAGGATTTAAAAGATTTAGAGGTGTTGACTCTTATGATTCCCCTATTTAAGTAATCTTGGTGTGGTGACCTGCCATGTACAACACAGTGGTAGCTTTAATTGCTGTTGCTGTCCCACATATGGCATCTTTACTAGAGCAGGTTAGCCAACCTCAGGTATTTGGATAAGGCCATTGTTCAGGTAAATGTGTTGCTTTTCATTTCAATTAGAAAAAGAGGATCTGAAATTGCACACATATGAATTTACTTTGTAATTTAGTAGAAAGAGATCTAAACTTCCTAGGTACTCCACAAAATTCCATTACTTCATCACATAATGCTAATAAAGTCAGATGAGTAATAAGTTGCCAGCATACCAATGGCCTTGGTAAAACATATGCACTATGGGGGACAACAGATTCAATTTTGAAGATGGACTCTGCCCCTCCAGTATAATTTTTAGGAATTCTGTAACATGGGGAGTTCTGGAACATCTTCACAATGAAACTCTGACCATACACTGGGGAGCACAATACTTGGTAAGCCTCTTTAGGTTCTGGATGCAATATGTTCCATATTTAGGAACACTGTTCTGACCCATATATCAGGCAGTGTGGAATGTTGTCAGTTTGAGTGGGACATATGGCAGAAAAGATCTGTGTTGCTGGCATCTGTTGCAGTGTACCAAGCCCTGATGTGTAGGCCATGTAACCAAGCAGACACAATAGTGTTAGTAGTGGGAACACATTTTGTGTGGAAGTTGTTGTAAGTGCCTGTGGGAGAATCACAACATAGGCCCTGGTATGGAGGCATTGCCATTTGTGTGCCTTTTGGAAACAATTCCTCCATATTCCTGAGGCCTCATAGAAACTAAGTGTTTAACTTTAGGATACCAAGTGACTACGCCCTCGGAACTGTCTATCATGAGCTCTCACAAAGCCAGAAACTCAAAGAAAAAGGCAGAACTACATGCAATCCGTGGTAAGATACATTCTAGAAGCAGAAAACTGGTATCAAGCATGAATAGGACTGTAAAGCACAGGAAGACATATGAATAGGTGGTCCTATCTTCTATGTGATTCACTATTACTGCACAAGCACCTCTCTATCACTTCATGCTTCAGGATCCAAGTGACCAATTGATAAAGGAGGAGGAATAGTTGAATACAGTTTATAGATGAGCAATGCAAGCCAAAGATGGATGCTACACTGCTGCCTTATTTACTAGCAGGTCTGGAAGACAGTGGCTAGGGAAAACCCTTAAAATAGACAGAGCTTTGGTGGATACCTGCTCACTATCTTCAGGTAGAAGGAGAGTGGCTTTTTTAGAATATACTGTATAAGCTCCTGGGCAGAGGTGAATGGCCTCACTGACTGTCAGGGACCTGAATGGAGGGAGATTAAATGATTGGTGAAAAGAAAGTCTGTGTACTGGCTTGTGGACACAAAGAGTAAAGGTATTTGTATTAAAACTATGGAAGGTGCATGACAGTATGGACCTGCACCATCCAATGGAGCACCCTCTAGTCACATGTGGCAAATCCAAATTGACATGTGTTGCAACTACAGAATGGACACTGGATTTCAAAGGTTTAGTAAGACTATATATGTAAAATATTACTAATAATTTTATGTTAATTGCTTATTGAACTTTTACATTAGTTCAAATGAATTTTATTATACATTTATGTACATGTTTATGTACTTATTAATTTCATTAACTTTTTTAATGCAATGAGACACTTTTAAAATTTCATATTGTGGGTCACATTATGTTTGTTTTGAATACTACTGATAGAATTTTTGCAGTTGGCAGCAGACAGCATCAATTATTGGTTACCCCAATGCTGCCAGGACGGGCATGTAGATTGGGTGATTGGGTAATGGTGGCAGACATGTGATTCTGTCTGAGTCTGAGGATGAGCTACTCTTATTTCCACTGCTGCCAAATCTACAGATTTCCAGCTACAGAGACTGATGCGGAGCTGTTTATATAGTGCTATACTTCTAGAGTCAAACCAGATGCTTGGCTGATTACACTGGGTGTTTTCTCTCCCAGAAACACCAGAGAATTTTATGTTTGTTTTTTTTATTTCAAATAATAACACCATATATTCTAAGTATGCATTTACCTTTCCTACCTGCAGGACCTCCACTGACAGCATTATTGAATGGCTTACTGTGTATGTGATAAATCCATATGTGTTCCCATGTAACATTACAGCAGAGCATAAGAACTATTGATAGGAAAGAAAGTGATACTCTGCATTAAGTGGGTAACATCTCCAGTATTTAAATTGAATCAAAAATCTTTGTATAGTATTTTTGTCAGCTCTCCATATCTGCACATTTTGATCCACAGCCAAGTGTGGATCAAAAATATTTGGAAAAATTGGTTCTGTGCTGAATGTGAATTAGACTTTTTTCTTCTTTATTTCCTAAGCAATACAGTATAACAACTCCCTGTATAGCATATACATTGTAGTAGGTATCATAAGGAACCTAAAGATGATTCCAAGCATATGGGAGTATGTTCACGGTTATATGCAAATACTACTCTTTTATACAACCACACATTTTGATATCTGCAGAGATTCTGGAAATGATCTCCCGCAGATACTGAAAGATAATTGTATGTTCCCTGTGAAGAACACATGGGTCCTGAAACAATGGGTAGAAGCAGGAGTGGTTCCTTTAACGTGACTCACTGGGGGCAAAATGTGCTTCATATCAAACAACTCTGCAGAATAAAAAGTATCAGTCCCAAAGCAAATACACTTTAATCATGGTACTAAAGAGCCCCATAGAACTTCAATTACTGCAGCTGCCTAGGCATTTTAAGCAAGGTGAAGAGTCACCATTTTGGTGGAGGCAGTTGACTTTGGTCATCAGAATGAGATGGGCCTTCTATTGTATCCTAGGAATACTCACTTAGGTACTTGATGTGTCTGGATTGTACCAAGTAAGCCATTAAGACCAGCAGAAGAGATTGCTGAGGCTGAAGATGTAGAACCAATAGTGAAAGGGGGAGATGACTAGCATCAATTGTGGTTCTAGGAATAGCTGGAGTGGCAGGGACTGTAATTTGTTCTAACCCTGTTTTTCCCAAGATAAGAGGCCTCCTAGGGTCCTGGGCAGATTGATCCCTGAGATTTAAGTGTATCTGAGGGGATGGGCGTAAAAAACAATTATTCCTGATTCAAAGATTCCCCTTCAAGAAGTACTTGTCCTGCTTTTGAGAATGCTGTCCACATTCTCCAGCTTTCTGCTCAAGCTTTTCCTCCACAGTAGAGTGCTAATTCAAGAGCACTCTCTTTCTAAGCTGCACTGCATCCAAGGACTGACTGAGGTGGATTGCATGTGAGCCCATCAGAGAGAACACAAAGGAGCCCTCTTGCACCAGGGCACCCCAGTGGGGTGAGCCTGCTGATGGTTTTTTGTGTGTGTTGGAATCACAGATTTATTTATTTCTCCCTTTTCCTAATCTGCTTCCTCCCCTTAGCCTCCACCACGGGTACTGATCCCTAATAAAAATGCTGAGTGCTAATCTCCACCTGAAACATAGCTTTTCAGGCCTGCTATTCACTTCTAAGTATACTGTCCTCTTAAAACCCTTATTCCTTCCAAATCTAACATCTTTATCCAAACTCTGGAGTCATGTTTACTTCTGTCCATGTGTTATTTTCATTAAGTGTCCCAGCATCCATTCAACCTGTCAAAACCGTCTTTCTCTTTATATCTTCTTAATTTCTGTTAGTGATGTCTGTCTGTCCTCCATATTTTACCTACAGTAGCTCATAGTCTTGTTACCTTAATCTCTTACGTGTTAAATGATCCTTCAAACAATTGTACTCTTCTCTGCCATAATTAGGTTGACCCTTCTTATCCTTGCTTGTTTGGAGGGACTTTGGTACTTTTCCCCTGTTGCCTCCTCATTCTCTAGCACAGTGTCTTGATCAGAATAGGTCTTTTGCTACTTTTTTTAAAAATTAATAGTGACTGTAATAGCTATGAGGAATATTTTTCACTTTGGCATTTCTATCTTTCCAAAGTATGTACTGTAACCATAATGACATTCCACATTGCCAAAATCCTTGTTATTTGGTTGAACTGCCTCTTCCAGTATTTCCCAATTCCGTAAAGATGTAAGTCAGACTTTGGACTGATCCTTAAACCTATACAATATCTGAATTTATCCTTCTTATCTGTTTGCCATTTGTTTCTGCAGGCAAATCCTCTATTCTTAGTGCTCCGCCTTGCACAAAAGAGGGTGACTTGTGCAAAACAGAAAAATCTGCTTTCCTGAAATTGCTCCACAATGTGGGCTATAGAATGCCCCTTCCATCTGGAATGCACTCTTATCCTGAATCTGACATTTCCCCCACCCTTTCAGCCAGCCACCTTCTCCCATCTGAGCTATTGTACAGAACATGATCAGTGGACATGTTTTGAGCATCATCTATGTTTCAGACACTTAACTGGATGCTGAGAACATAGAGAGCAATGTGACTAGTTCTCTGATCTCATGGAGTTCTGAGGAGGAAGCAGACACATCAATGAAGGGAATGAGATTTGAAGAGTCTCTAATAAATGTCTACAATAGGTATAAAAGAGTAGATAACTGATTTTCAGGAGAATCAGAAAAGCAACAAAAAGGAAGGGCTATTTGAGCTTTCTCTTGAAAAATAAGTGAATGATCATGGAACTGTGCTGCCATAATGGGTGTTCAGGAGGGTATTCTTGAATAGAAGAGGCAAGTTGCACAAGGCAGGAGAAAGCTGAGTCACAGGGGAAATAGATTAAAATTATTTAACTACCCAGTGGGCAAGGGGAGAGAGAGGTAAGGAGAAGCAGCTCAATGAGGGAAAAGGCTTCAGAAGTTGTTTGGATCCAGATCTAAGGCAACCTCATAAGGCATTCCAGAGAGTTTGGGTTTTATTTTGTTGGCAGTGAAGAAAAAATCAGGCAGGAGATTTCGAAGTCAGTAACATGACCAAATTTGAGTTTTGGGATGATTAGTTAACTTTCAAAATTATGGACTGGGGATGTGGCTCAAGCGGTAGCGCGCTGGCCTGGCATGCGTGTGGCCCGGGTTCGATCCTTAGCACCACATACAAAGATGTTGTGTCCGCCGAGAACTAAAAAATAAATATTAAAATTCTCTCTCTCTCTCTCTCTCTCTCTCTCTCTAAAATAAATAAATAAATAAAGTAAACGGCTTCCTAATGGTTCTCCTTCGAGTGTGGAATCTGAGAATTAGTGGGGCCTCCCTGCAAATATGCTCAACCAGCAGTTTGAAGTATGCTTTGTGAAACAGGTTGAAGGGTAGGGCTAGAGTTATAGATTTGCTAGATATTGGCATGGAGTAATACTAGAAACAATGGAAATAGATGACATTGTCCCCACAAAGGGGGGTGAAAAGGAAAAGGGGTGAGTGAAAATTGTAAAGCAATGTCTTTAAAAAAAAACTTTCAAAATTATTTCATGTTATTATTTAACTTTCAAAAATATAGAACTAGTCTCCAAGATATAAGAAAACAAGTTATGTGAGAACAATGTCCTGCATATGATAGGAGATTAAGAAGAATGTAGTTTATTTCTCTTCCTTCTATTGCTAATAAAAGTGAGTTTGGGTAATCTTAAGACATCTTTAAGCAGATAGGACTTATTGTACATTTATATTCTAAACATAAAATCAAAGATTCTGCTTTAAGCAAAGCAAAAAGTATTACTAAGTAGTTGAATTAGAGTATACTATTTATAAGAGAGTGGATTTGTTTTTATAAAAATATCCTCTGAAATTTCATTTACATAGAGTGTTCCCCTTTGGCCCTCATGTTTATTTACACCTCATTACTTGATGAATGGGTTGAAAAGCTGAGAAAGGAAAGTGTTGTAAGCATCTCCACTTAGGGATCCATCATAGTAAAGTTAACACATCTTGGAAATGATAATGTAATGAGCCATTTCGCAGAAACTGGCTTCACAGGCAACTTTTCAAAAATGTTATCTGTTAGACACAGGAAAGGAGATATCCTTGTTTACACTGTGGCAGAGGACATAAGAGATTGCAGCTCAAGACAGAAGAACAGAGAATTACAAAAAAATGCGACAAAAATGCTATAATAGATACAACTTAGAAACTGGTTTTACTCTGCTGCAAACAAATGGACAAGATATTGTACAATATATAATAAAAAGTACAGCATAATACAAGTGCCACTAATAGAAGAAACTTAAGGATAAGACTTAAAAATGCTTATTTGTAATATATATATATATACACACTGCAATAAAAAGCCACAATAAATACACGAATTTCCATGTCATTCATAATAAATACTGAAAATATAAATACAGAAGACTACAGCTAATATGAATAAATTATTACAACATAAGGTCCAAGTTAAATTTTGTTGAACATTATTGTAGCTTATTTTATATACCCTTTGGCATCTTTGATGTTATAACTTATACACAAGAGAAATCAATCTAGAACCTGCGACACACAACATGACATCTTAGTGTAAAATAACTGTATATATGGATTGTAGATGGATTCTCTTCCCTTTCAACCTTTATAAGTCACTAGATGGAACACAGCAGTAATTAAATATCTACTGAAGTTCTGAGGATGTTAATTAATAATAAAAAGTCAATGAAAAGATAAAACTACTTTTAACATCAAAATATAATGGATAGCGCAGTGGCTTTTCGAAGTTTATAGTTACATTGTTTTTTCCTAGCATCAGACAAATAAAAAAAACATTAAAAAATACCTTTAAAAGACTTCCCTTGTGTAGGAACCATTTCTAACATCTGAATGGTTCAACATAGACAAAGAATAACCCCCAAAATCCTTTGGATCGTTTAATCTACCAATACATTCAGCTCACTAGATTTCACCAGAATTTGCAAAGGTACCAAATTTCTGTGGCTGCTGGAAAATGGAGACACAGTTGAAGTCTAAGAGTATGATCAAGACACTGCAAAAGGTGATATTTATCTATGCAACCAATTATATATATGTTTTAATGGGGAAATGTATTTTTGACCAAAATCAAATGACCTTTCTTATCAAATTGATATACCCTGTGACACTGAGGGAAATACATTAAAATAACAAAGTGCCATTTTCTGCATTAACAGGCATTAACCAGTACATATGTATTAATAGTTCTATCTTAAGAGGCTATTACACCAGAAATGCAATAAACTAAAAAGAAAGCAGATCAACTTTACTAAGACACAATAAAGGCTGAGGTTCTTAAGAACAGAGTTGTAATCTACAGGTTTATTTTTTTTATTTTTATTTACTATTTCTGTACTGTAAATGTCTAGCATTTATTATACATCAAACACTTTTGAAACATGTTTCACAAACTACGCCTCAGACTTATTTCCATAGAGTTGCCTAGAGTCAATTAAAACATGGGCCAAATTTTACATGAGCATTCTACAGCATTTTTTTTTAAAGGGTAAATCCCCATAATGTTATTTGTGGGGAGCAACCACACTTATGTGGCTGTCATTTCCCAAGAGCATCCGAGTTGGAGGAGATAAGTAGCTGTACCTAGGTTGAAAAAAATCCCATGGAGAAAGAAACCATTGATTTCAGGGGTGCTCCTTATCTTCTGGTTAGTTCTGCTTCTGAGTTGGAGTCAACTCTGAGCAATCAGAAAAGGTTCTGAAAGCTGCAAGGAGTACTTGGGTCAAGTGATTTAATCAGAAAAAAATCACCATCCCCTAGGACTCCTCCCTTCATTTTCAGACTCTGTCAAAGATGACAAATTTTTAAATCATTTTCCTGATCCCTGAGAAAGTAAGCAGTCATTGTTTTAAGTAACACGAGTACAAAGGCTGGGATCAAATGGTGGCTGAGTAACTCTCTGGAGTCATTTTATTCCAGATTAGATTCTTCACAGCTAGTCACATCTTCTCCAAGAGGAGTAGAAAAACTTTATTCTTATTTGTCATTTTAGGTTAAGGAAAGATTAATGAGAAGATACTTATTTAGAAGCAAGAACATAAGAAGGCTTACTTTTATTTTTTTAAATAATTGTAACTTCTCAGAAAGTTGAGCGTTTTAAAAGTTGAGTCACTTGATTCAGGTTCTCTTTGTCCCTGGGGATTTGAATAGTCACCTTTCTTAACATTACTTCCAGAAATAATAATTTTTTTAAAAAAAAAAACACAAACAGAAATAAATATATGTAACTATATTTGTCAAATGCAGGTCACATTACTGGTATTGTTTTAGTACCTACATCTTTTTAAAAACATTTGATTTCTTAAATTAATGAAACCATCATATGTAATACTTATCAAATCAATAGTTATCAAATCAACTTTCTTTGAATCTCTTTGCTACAATAGCCCAAATTACCACAACTGTTGCCAGGTGCCTAGCCCACAAAGACTGGCCAAGATATTTTCTTATTGTGAAAAAACCCAAAAGAGCTGGATTGTGTTGCTAAGGAAACCACCTTCCCCAGAGATGTTAAGAATAGATGGGTATCTATCCTACTGGGCATGCCTGAGTGACAGTCCTCCCTGGGGGTAGATGGATGAACCAAATGACCTCTAGAGATCTCTCCTTGTCTCAGGACTATAAAATCTGAAGAATACTGAAGAATCTCAAACTTTCCATTATTCACACACAGTTTAGCCATTGTGACTATCTTAAAAGATTAAACCCTTCTGAGACAACCATTTGGCATGACTAGTACCTAATAAATTATATTTCAGACAGTAGTAACCTTTGGCAGTGGACCCTGTTTGATTGTGACACAAACAAAGTGACTTTTCCAATTGTTAAATTTAAAAATCTTTCAAGTTTAGATATCTTTTCGATATCATTAAATCACTCAAGGTTAAACATGATATCAAAAGAATGAAAATAGTCAAATCATTTATTTCCTAGAGTAGATATTTATGTTTTTCCTCTTTAGGAGAATTCAGATTTGGATTTCGTCCCTTCCTTTTCTTCCATATTTAAATAAGCTTGCAAAATACATACAGATCTTTTCAAAACTGGCTATTTTCTGAAGGCTAAGGGGAAAGCTCGGTGGGCGATATGAAAAAGGAAGAGCAAAATAAAATTGGATAAAATGGGGTACAAAGTTAGAATTTTCAAACTGTTTTTTTTTTGTGTGTGTGTGTATGTGTGTGTGTGTTTCTCTATAGAGAGACAACAATAATACTATATTAGGAGGGCATAACCCAGACAAGAGGTGGCTAGTCTTACTCAGTGTAGCAGTAGGAGGTGATGCAGATCTCTGCACATAGAAGTTCCCAGATAATTAAAAAACAAATTTAGTTGTAGTTGGACAGAATGTCTTTATTTTACTTACTTATTTTTATGCGGTGCTAAGGATCGAACCCAGTGCCTCACACATGCTAGACAAGTGGTCTGCCACTGAGCTACAGCCCCAGCCCTAGATAATTTTAAAGAATCATTTTAAAGTCAGTTTCTTCCAAATACTCACTAATAAATGCCCTTTTAAGATAATTCCAAGTCCTATAAAACCACTGAATAAGAAATCAACAGAGAAAGAAATATTTAAATGTGTAACTACACCAAAATTACAACTAAAGTCATTAAATCTAAGTCATACGAATTAGCTTAGATAAAAGCAAGGCTAATTTTTACTGTAAATTTGCCTCCTCCTAAATCTAGTTAATATACATTATCTTAAATATATTTAAATGACCTTGCACATGACTCTAGAATCAGAATTACTGAATGGACTTTAAAATCCACATGGTACTGTATAATGCAGGGAAGTATTACATTATGAGCATGTTGAATACAAATGCTACCTAATCTGTCAGATTCCTTTGAAATTCTAGTCCTGCCAGAAACTTTTGTGATCAATAAAATGACAGTAGAGTTGACTTTTCTTGAATTATAAACAAGCATAGAGGATTAAATAAAAAACAATTTCCCTGTGTAATGATACGTTTATCACAAGGGAAAGGAAATCACTAACAATGTGACTTAAATCTTTGAAATTATTTCATTTCCCATGTATGTAACAAGTACCTGAATTTCTAAAATTCCAGGTTGTACGTTAATAATATATTTTAAAATCCACATATAAAAAGATGAACTAAAAATACACACTGGTTTAGGCTTTGAATCTGGTTACATATACTCTCCTGATTCCCAACATTCTGACTCACCACTCTCAGAATATGAAACCCAGGGAATCCCAGTCAGTATGCAGACAAACTAGCCCCAGGACTGATCATCAGCTAGCACCCAGGTGATATCACATTTTTGTTTTGAATTTCCCATTAGAAAACAATTGCATTGTTGAGGAAGTGTGTCTCATGGTCTAGCTTGAAAAAACAAAAGAGAAGTCCGAAGTACAGTTTAAAAACGACTATTCTAAAAGTGACAGTGAATTTATATTTTTGGCAAGTAAAATATCAAAGAGCTTCTTTATTTCTAGATATCCACACTTTTGACAATAAGTCATTCATCAGTCATTTTAATGTTTAAATTTCTTTAAAATGGTTTCTTTATAATTGTGTAGATCTGTTTTTATTACCTAAAGCATCAAATTAAATAAATATGGTTTATATAATCAATGTGGATGTTGATCAGCAGATATAAGGGCCAAGTGCACTAAGAGGAAAGCCATATGTCATAAATAGATCTTCTAGATTTCAGATCACCTGTTACTTGTGAACTTTCTGCTGTCATAAGACCTAAACTGGCCCTGCTGAAACCTTTTTATAGTTTCTAAGAGACATCACTAACTATTAGACTTAGACTCCATTCCTCATCTGCTTCCTGACACTTCTATAACTCTTGTGAGATTTCAAATTGCTGGTATTCAATTAATAAAGTCAATTATATTATTTAATGCCACAGAAAACATTTGTGAGATGTGCTGTATGTGCCAAGCTGTTTTTTTTTTTTTTTGCTTAAGTTTCTAAGTTATTCTAGCACAAATGAGCAGATCTCAGAAATTTTGCAATCAGAAGTTGCAAAATTGTATTAGAACTAGAGTGCTCAAGGCAAAAAACTTCTGGTATTGGTTGTGGTAAAAATACCATCAATAGCTCCAATTTCAAATCACAGTGAAGGCTTGCTTTTGAAAGCATAAAGGTATTTCTCAATTAATCTTGGTATTTTATCCAGTGACAAGGACTAAACTGTCTTTGAGAGAATAAGAAGCATATGACATCTTACAGTTATATTATGAAGTTATATTTGCGAAACAAAGTGATTCGAAACAACTTTTAAAAACAGAAGTTCTGTTGACATCCACATTTGGGGTTTGTAACTCCAAGCTAAAAGTGAGGGGCATCTTATGACTTCCTTTTTCTACCTGCTTCAAGGCAATGCCTTTGGAATTTGGAACAGGAGCCTGTTTTGATAGCCTATTTATAAAGAAGTAAGAGTGACTATGCTTCACATTTTGTTTCAAAAATTTCCTGACATGTTTGCTGGATTATGCAGGAACTAAACCCCTTTGAAAGTGTGTGGTAGGGATTTTACAGGTATAAACTTAGCATCACTGATATAGTCTACACCAAAGAAGTAATTTGCCAAAATCTCTTTCTAGGATTTTGGTTCTAGCAAAGTCCACATATAATTTACCAATTGCAGATGGGGAAAAGGAAGGAAGATCTAGCGAGTACCATTAACTTAAGAAAAAAAGAAGCATTCTTTTAGTTGCAGTTTGCATATAATTGGACAGTTTTTTAAAATAACATGTTATAAAATCATATTAAAATAATTTGAATAGACTTGACTAATTCATTTCACCCTTCATCACTCTTAGAACGTAAGGCTCTTCACCCCCTAGTATTTTTACTAACAAGGACTATTGCTCTAACATAACAGGTATTGAATAAATGTTTGTTGAAAAAGTGGATTTTAATAAATTCTGAATATCAAGACCAACAATATATATTTGAAAATATTTAAAAATCTAAAAACCAATTTATTAATCTATAGGAAATAAATCATGATATATTTTTCTGCTTAATGAAAACTAAGCCAGATTTTGCCTAGAAGTCATCTACTAGAGTGTAAAAATTTCAAAGGACATAACAACAATCTCTTTGCTTCTTGATTAATTTGTGAACAGTGTCACCTGGAGTGTGTAACATATATGATTACACTGTAACATATATGATTGTGAAGACTTTATCACTTGAAGAAATAGTAATTTCGCATTTTATATGTGGCTGGAAAAATTAGAAAAAAATCTAATTTCATCACAAAGGAAAGACCTTCAACAAGTAACTATATAATTCAACCAACCAAAAGACATGAGACAAATGGGTTTTATCAATGTCTTAATGATTGGAGATCAAGGAATGAGAAAAACTTAAGTAAATTTTTCTTTGACTTTCTTCTCCAAAAAGAATTCAAGGATGACAAAGGACATGTGCACTTGACTTGCAAATCAGTTTGACCTGGATTAGAACTGGGAATTAAGCCCCATTTAAAGGTATAAGACTGAAGCTAAAACAACAGGGTGTGGAGCAGGAAGCTTTGCAATGGAAAGTGAATAAGTAAGAGCTGTGTGTCAAAAACTCTCATTTATTTGGTTAAGTATATTATGGAGTGATACAACAGCTGAAGGTCAGGTGTGTGGTACAAAGATCTTAAGTATCCCAACTGGCTGCATCTGACTTGATACCCACTTCTAAAAGTTTAGAATAACCATAGCACTTTCCTGGTATATGAGCAGTTTTTATTGAACAGAAGGGCTATTATTGGGGAAAAAATTTCAGATGGGAACACTGTGCTCCCTTTTAGCTTTTCTGGGAAAGGAAGTAACAATAAAATGATTACATCATTAGTAGTATTTGCAATTTTGATCTAATATTTTCAAACTACAGTTTTAAAAATTATTCTTTTTTTAGATCATAAAACCATTTCAGATTTTAGGGTTGGAAAATTGAGTACCCAATACTGATTCTTTCCTAAAATCTGCTATTCTCTAGTGTGCCGTAAGCTTGTGTTTGGTGTGTGGGCATGAGAGAATATAGGAGTTATTATTTTTTAAAATATGTAACCTGTGTATGTAGTTTGTGGAAAATATTTAGGGGTTGTTTAGGTGTGTGGAAATTCAGAATTGAAATTGTCATGGTTTGAGGGCTAATTATTCTTAGTAGGGCAGTTACTTTGTACACCAATTGAACAGACAAGAAAAAAGCTCTTTCTTGTAGGCATCCTTTGGGAACAAAGCTACAAACAAAGACCCAGCCAAAAATAAAAAATCAACCTTTTGCTGGGCACAATGGTACATGTCTATAATCCCAGCAACTAGGGAGGCTGAGTCAGGAGGATAGCCAGTTCAAGGCCAGCATTAGCAATTTAGTGAGACCCTCAGAAATTCTGCAAGGCCCTGCCTCAAACTAAAAAAGAAATAAAAAAGAGCTGGGGATAGAGCTCAGTATTAAAGCATCCTGGTTTCAATCCCTAGTACCAAACAAAAACCCCCCAAAACCTTCTTGCAAAAATAAAGCTGAATTGAAGGTAAAATATTCAGAAATTGGATTATCATCCTACCCTTCGATTTTGCCCCAGCCAGAGGTGGCTTTTTCTCACTATCCCATACCCCAGTGTTTTAAGAATAACCTCAGCGTGCTTCACATGTAGACACTTCCAGAGCTTTTAGTGGTCCAGTAAACATGGAACACATACTTCTTTTATGTGTTTGTATGAAGAAACAATAGCCTCTTGTCATTTTCTCTTTGGGCCTGTGCTCTTTAGATTGTACCAGTAGGGGGAAAAAAATTAAAAATCAATCACTAAAAAACTGTAACCTTGAAGATAACTAGGATATACCACCAAGATTTGAGCATCCCCACCCCATCTGATTAACCCTGGCTAATCATTCAAATGGAACCTCCCTGCCTTCATTACTGCTACCTATACTAGAACAAACCCAAAGCTCCTTCAAGGTTAAGGATAATGGTTATAAATAGCCCAGTGGTGGGGGTAGGGAAGGGGCAGGAACCAACTGCACTGTGGAAGAGCTGCCAAGTAAACATGGTTTCCCCACATCAAGTTCTCGTAGAAAATTTTCCATTTGGAGGACTTTCTCTAGATCAAGCATTTTAAAAGTTCAATTAAATAAAATTTTAAGGAACTGAGTTCTACAATATATTTCTATTCATATTTCTAAATACTCAACTCTAAAAGACATTAAAAAAGTAGTGATGCAATCACTGGATAGCAAGGCATGTCCACATTTCAAATGATATAACAACAGAAGGTCAAAAATATGAAGCAGGTTTATCATAATCATATTGCATTGGGGAAAAAAAAAGCAGAACACGCTATTTAGTTACCTAAATTGATTTACAGGAAAAGGGTTTCCTAGAAGTCCTCCAATGAACCAAGTGCAGATAATCTGCAGGTGGGGAGTGCATGTTTTATTTCTATCTATTCCCTTAAATAAGAGAATATGAGGTAATCAGAGAGTAGGCAATGCATTCTGAACTGTTCTGCTAAGTGTCCCAGGCAAGTCAAATCAAAATGCTTCAGAAAAGTAAGGCCTAGTTGAGTGTTTGGGTAGAGGCCCCCCTTCGATCAGCTAGTTGCTAAGTGGAAGTCCCACTATACACTTATTCTGTAGAGATGGATGGATCGCGCTGTAGAAAAGGCTGTTTTGCTGAGGCTGTGTCTCTTCCACCTTTCCTCAGCCTTCTCTGCATTTACCAAGTTAGGTCCTCAGAGTGGTGAAGGAAAATAAGCCATTTCCCTTCATAAGTATCATTGGAAGATTCCTCTATATTAATTGTATGAACCTTAGAATACTTACAGATTTTTTTTTTAACTTAATTTTTTTTTTTTCGTTTCAAAGAGTTCTCAGTCCCCACCCCACACGAGGGACGGTGAAGGGGCACTAAAGTGCATTTTTGATGTAGGGGATGGTAGAGTTTAAAGGTGCTGTCCAAGCTAAGAAACAAGATGATGCTGTTTAGAAAAGAAAGGCAATTCCTTCTACCTCCGTCTTAGGAGTCAGCTGAGGGAGGGCAGTGAACTGGACCCTCACCAGAGGATTGTCCTAACTCTGAACGTTAGAGAAAACTGTGTAAGGACCTGCACATATAGACTCATTTATTTGTCCAAAATAGCAAAAATAGGCCTATTTCACCCTTAAGAAAGTATTTGCAAATCTGATGAGTCAGGATCATAAAAACGTGAGTGGATTCCAGATGCAATCCACGTGGGCATGCTCTGTGGCGCTAGCTATGCATCTTCAGCTTGAATGAACATGCTGCTGTTCCTTTTCATCAAAACATGACTTCTGAACTACCATAAATAAAATACACATGAAACAATTAAAATTTTTTTCTTACAATAATTACTTTTACATTAAAAAGTCACCATCATCTTCAGATATATCGAAAATTAGGACTCTAAATCTTATTATTTTCCAGTCTTAGTTAACAATCTTGCACAGGCCCGATAATCCAAAACTTGGAGCTCTGTTCTGCACAGCTTGGCAGGTTTCACACAGTTTGACAGGTAGGCAACTGTGAGATATGCATTTTTAAAATTTAGCATTTTTCTATCAAAACAGTCTGAAATCTTAAAATCCCCATAGTGACTGTATTTGTGCAATGCCACAGTCATGTAGCTAGAAAGGAGAAAACAAAATACAGTCTGGAAGATTAATCACAGTCCAAGTTTTCTTGGTCTTCAGTTTAAACAACGATGAGCCCAGGAAATCCAATTAAATACAGTGCCTTAAATAGGAGAAGAGTTGGTCCTGGAATAGAATAATTTAAGCTCTACTAAACAGGGACAGTCTCAACCACGGGAGATTTGATACACTCTTCGTGCAATCTGCTCTTTTCTGCAAGGCTCAAAGAATTTTCAGCAGGATGCTCCGAGAGGTGACTATCACCATTCAAGGTGGGGACAAACCCTTCCTGGGAAGGGCCTTTCAAGTATGAGTGAAATTCCACTTGAGGATGATTAGACCTGTGTTCGGGATATAAGCTATTGCAGGGCACCCCGCTATCATTTTCGGAAGAGGAGCAGCAAACGATGACAGAGGGGTTGGCAGCTGGGTAGTGGGAGGCACCGTAGGCCTCTTCCGCTTGTCGGGCATAGTCAACGAATTGCTCTGGGGTCATGGTGTAAGGCACCAGCGAAAGGGTACCGTTTTTGACAGTATCTCGTTCTGAGTAGTTCTCAGCCATCTGGCTAGCAGTTCCTGGAATGTGGCTATCGATTTGGTAATACAGAGTTGAAGAGTTGGCATAAAAAGAAGCATTTTTTGCGTGGCTTTCGTGAACAGCAGTGCCATCGGAATAACAAAGGACCGAAGGAAGAGGGACCACTTCAGCGTGAGTGCCCAGACCTTCCACGAAGCTGTCTCCTTTATCGTCGTCGTCATCTTCCTCCTCCTCCTCTTCCTCCTCCTCCTCCTCCTCCTCCTCCTCGTCTGACTCGCTAGGCGCCAGGCTTTGGGTGCTGGAATCGGTGACTCCACTGCAAAAGCTGCTCCCATCCTCCTCCTCTTCGTCCTCCTCCGCCTGGCAATCTAATTCCTCGGCAGACTGCAGGTGCAGCACTGCAGCCTGGGGTTCAGTTTCAATCTCAAAATTTTCTGCGATAGAATATTCTACGGAGTGAGCGACGGGGCCCATGGAACTACTGTGAGCACTTATCTCACCGTGGCAGCCGTTCAGCGTGGGGATTTGCTGCTCTCGGTTTTTCTCCAGTTCAAGTTTCATTATTGTGTGCAAAAAGTGAGTCCGGACACGGATAGGATTAAATTCAATTCTACCTGCTGTGTTACTACAACCTTCTTTAGTGCAGCCACACGGGAAAGACATACGATCCACCTTAGAAGGAAGAACACAGATTAGCACCATGGAACTATTACAAGCCAAATAAAAATTTGGTTCCTTCCAGCAACCCCTTTGAATTAAGTAATCCACTTAACTCCACTATGTCAGAGCAAATACTAATAAAACTGCAAATAGATATGAGAAGGGGAAGTGAAGTCTTAAATCATAAGAGTTAAGTAGTTTCTAAACCTATATTTAAGATAAAAGTAGAAATTTGGTATATGTGGGCATTTTTATTTCTTTGATCTTGTCACCTCTAGTGCCTTCTTTACTTCTTTCTCCATTCCCTACATTTCTTTTCTCTTTATGCCTTTAATTTTGCTCTCATTTTTCAATGCTTCTATTCTTCCTATAATCTCCCTTTTTTTCTGCTGGATTCCAGGTCACCTACCAATTTTAAACACACAACTTATAGTACTTCTTCCCACCTGCTATTTTTTTTTCATAGTGCTGGGATTAAACCCAGGGCCTTGTGCATGCCAGGCAATTACTCTACCAACTGAGCTATATCCCCAGCCCCCACCGGCTATTTTTAATCTAACCTACATCATGTTCCTCATGCTACCTATATTCTTTTCCCTTTGCTCATTGTGAAATGAACTTCACTCTCAAAGATGTCCAGGTTGACACCACTAAGCATCATGCAGTATTATAATTCATTCTCGTTGGTTCAACTTGGTGCATGGGTGAATATGAGCATACTGCTGAGATGCAGTGGGTATACACACTGGCAAATGGTCTGGTCCGGGTCTCCCCTTTTCTTTCTCATTCTGTCAGACTACAGACTTTTTGAGGGAAGGGGATGTATGTACATTACATCAGAATCTCAGAATAACTTGAGTGATGGGCTCTAAGGAAACAGTGATTGCATTAACCAAGGATTTCTGGACTGACCTCTTTACTCAGGTGGTAAAGTGGAAATCTGGGAAACCCATAGGTACTCCTAAGATATTTGCCAACTGTCTCGGATTCTACAAATCAACCTGTGTGCAAACCAAAGTACAGACAAGAAAAAAGCTTGCTCTGCTTCCCACCTTATCCAAATACAGGGAGTATACTATGCTACAGAGGAGATTGCCAACTTATTGTAGTTATCTCAGTCCCAATGAAAAGCAGTAGCAAATGTCAGTGGCAGAATCTGTAGCCATTTTCTTATGAATCTCTTTTCTGTGGATCCATCCTAAGCTATATTCACTTAAGGGGAACTGTTCTATTTTACTTGCAGGAAGGACTCCCTTTATTGAAAAAGCTGTGTCTGCATAAAATAATAGCAAGTAACCATAGACCACCAATGATGTTAGAGATAAATGGGACCTGAAAATTATCTAGTTCAGAGGTTGTAAACCTTTTCTCCCACTTTTAATTAGTTTTAACCTTTAAGTTTTTAGAAGTGTAATCAACTAGGTGAGATTGGTAGGGGATATTTTCCAACACTTATATAAACTTAAATTTTAGGCTCTTCTTGGGAGTAAAATAGGCTTTTCACTGATGTATTCCCAAGTTGCAAAAAAAAAAAAAAATCTCTCTTTAGGTTCCCCCCTATATTCCTCTAACCAATTTGCAGCATAAGGACACTTGGACACTTTTTGTTGTTGTTGTTGTTTTGCTAAAGAAACCTTAACAGCTGGGAGTAACTGTAATAACTTTTCTTTCCCTACAAAGGGCAGGAGTTTAAATATTTTAGTCTTTCTTGGCCATATGGTCTCTGTGCTACTACTCGGTTCTGCAGCAGAAGCTTGAAATTAGTCATAAACAATAGGGTAAATAAACAAATAAAATGACAGTGTTCCAATAAAACTATGTTTATGTGGTTGGTTGGATTTGGTCTGTGAGTTGATAGTTGGCCAACCTAACACAGTCCAGCCCATTCATTTTAAAGATGAAGAAATAGCACAGAGAGTTAACCTGACTGGACACTTTCCTATAATCGACAAATAGCAAAAACAGTCTATTCATGTTTGCACTAGTCCACACCACCTTTAATCCATCATTCACTTCATACCCCATACATAGATCAGAAAACATTAACTCAAATATTAGGATGCCAATAGTTTCCAGAATGAGTTGGTGGAACCAATGAATCCAAGAGGAAA
This sequence comes from Ictidomys tridecemlineatus, assembly GCF_052094955.1. Taxonomy (NCBI): domain Eukaryota; kingdom Metazoa; phylum Chordata; class Mammalia; order Rodentia; family Sciuridae; genus Ictidomys; species Ictidomys tridecemlineatus. Next base: position 134,984,398 of record NC_135483.1, on the reverse strand, counting down.
AATCTCTACCATCTGGGTTACCTTTATATTGTACTTCATATATATATATATACTTTGCAAATGTCCTGGAATTAACATTTCTCATTCCCTGAACTACACATCTTGCCTTTCCACAAATTTTCTTTTCCATGTGCAAAACATTATTTGCAACACTACTTCTTTACTGGGTGGTGTATAATGCTTTGTCTTTGGATGCCCCGACATCCACACCCTTACCTGACACTTAATGCCTGCCAAGCTGCAGGTACATGTTTCCGGATCACAGAACACTCTGCAGTCGCAGCCACAGTCCTCCCGTGACAGGCGGATGGCTCGCAGCTCGTGCTTTTCTTCCACATCAATCTTCTTCACTCCAGAGGCTCGCAGCAGTGCTCTTCGTTTTTTTGTTGGCAGGGGTTGTAGAAAGAAGTACTCGTCTACTTCTGTGTTGTCCAAATCAATATCATCATCGGAAATGTCATCCACTGTAAGAGTGCTAGCTTCCTCAGATTCTACTGTGCCATTCTTAGTCATCTAGAAACACAGGGAAGTACATAAGAGTTGGAGTTCAAGCGGGGTCCAAAGTCCCCACCTTAGCACTTGGGCAGAGCGAGCAATCACTAAGTGTGTGTGAGTTCAATCGTTCGCTTTTATTTTTCTCATTAGGAGAAGTCACAAAAAGGAAAACTGAGGCATGGAAATTGTGTACTTTTAAAAATGTGCTGGTTACAAAAGATGGACAATTGGAACTCTCAGTCTCCTATAGTCAGTAGTTACTGTTACATCCTGAACCAGAATGATAAGAAAAAGACCAGAGGTTCCAGATGCTGTCTCTAGATTCAGTTCAAAATGAGTAGCTCTGATGTTGGAGAAAGAATGTCCTGGTTCAGAAGTGAAAGCATCTTAGTGGAAGCCATCATGAACCAAGTCAGTAAATATCTTGTCCTTGAGGTAATCACTCTGACTTTGGGATTTCAGCAAAACCATGCACTCAGGAAATAAAGTTGTGCTGTGCTATGCTATTGGGATTATAAACATGATTACGCTACAGAACATTCCAAGGAATTGATATGAAGTGATCAGTCAGGTCAGTCTGCTCTCAGAGAATAGTGCTGGTGCATGCTTGTCAACTGACAACTAAAATGACAAACCACGTTCCCAAAGGAGTTTGCCCAAAGCCATACCTTCTGCCTAACAGCTCATGTGGACGGCCATGCCTCACATACCCAGGAGTTGTTCTGCTGCTATTTATATTTCTTTTCTAAATTAATCTCATCCATCAGTAAGCCCTGAATCAGTATTTCATTTCTGAGTATTACACCACAACATATTGTTTCCTTCATAAAAAAGGATTTAGAAAGAAAAGTTTTCTCTGAATATGATCAAGATATTTATTCTTAGGAGCAGTGCAAGAAAAAAAATGTAGAAAATCCATAAGAGATAAAGCATGGGATAACTAAATAAAGAAGCTATTTGGATTATTTAATTTTTAAATTTATTACTTTCTAAATTTCATTCATTGTAACTATTACCTTGCTTAGTAATCTTCACAGTTCATCCATTAAACAGTTAAAATACCCTGGTGACATTAGACACCATTCTCATCCTCAAAAGAAAATGTCCAATATTTAGACAAGAATATTTATTACTTTAAAAACCCCCCAAGATGGACAACTATGAATGTATTAAAGAACAAACAGAATATTGGACTTTGCCTTCAGGTGGAGAAATTTTCACCAAAGAATCACCAAAGTGCATATTCCAATATAATACAAAAGGTCCCTGAGATGTATTTGCAAAAACTACTAAATTACTTAAATCTATGATCTTACCAAGATGAGCATTCCCCTTTACCAGGCTATGTTCTTAGTATGATCTTCAGTTCATTTCTTCCGTTGGCATTGTGTATTGGTTAAACTATGACATCCATTACTAAGATGTTACTTGGATTGGTGGTGGTTATCACTTTTGTTAATTCTTACTAACAAGTTGCACATTTCTATGTGAAAGATCTAATTTTCTAAGAAATTCAAGTGTATAATTGCCTCACATGTCCAATCTTCTGTGACAGGCAAAGCTGCATGAACAAGTAGGGAGTGTTCCCTTTCCCATCTTGTCACTCTGTGGCAATAGATTTATTTTAATTAATTCTTGGCTTGCTTATGTGAACCTCAGCAAGCTTCTCAGTTCATGGCACATGTAGACACTCAGCACTTGGCTAGCAGGACTCATTTCAATCCTTCCTCCCCACTTCATCTCCGTGTTCTATAATATTTAGGCTTTCTTGTGCAATTGGTAATATTATAAAACCAATGAAATCTCCAACTTATAACAATGGGTTTGGATGTACAAAATAACAATAGTTGTTTTCAAACAACACATGAGATCTAAAAATCAAGAAAAAGTAAGAATTTTGTCAATATATAAAAACATATAAAAATGTAATGCAACATAAGCAATGAATTGGCATCTCAGAACTAAGAAACAAACAATGGTATCTCAAATTTAACTACAGATACAGTTTACTCCAAATATAAATGTCTTTAGAAATAAAATCTGCATCTCTTATTTACAAGTTCTAGAATTATTCACTTATTATAATTTTATTTTAAAATAAAGATTCAAGTAAGAATCTAAAAGTCCTTCACATATAGCTATATACTATTTTCACTCTTGTTCAATAACCTACAGGGATTTAAACCTAGATTTTTAAAATCTCATGTTAATGTTGATGTGCTCTGGCAAGGTTTTCTCCTCACCTCTTCAGCATCATTTCTAATGAAGACTGGGAATATTCTACCTCAGTCTGGTCAATTGACTTGTCTTCCTCTTCTTATGGTTCCTGGTTGGTGTTGCTTCTGAGACATTCCCTACTATGACCTTGCATAGACTGACTATGCCTGCTGGTTTCATTAAAATCCAGGACTAGACTATTGAGTTTAAATGCTCTTCAATATTGGAGTACTAAAATAGTATTTCCAAATGTATCTTCCCATATGGGAGCAAGAGGAAAAAAAGTCAAAGAGCTCCCTATTCTTGTCTACCAACTCACATTTGTTATTCTCTAAAGATCTGGTGTAAAGGAATCCAGGAAGTCTTCCAGGATTGACTCATCTACTCATGCCAGCTTTTTTATCCATGTCTATCGTCATGCATTAGAACATTCATGTTGTACAACATTTGTTCTCTCCTGACATGAATGCTACCTTTAATTTTTTTCCCATCTTAAAATAGAATTATTAAAATTTCAGATTTTAATTTATCAAAAGCAGCCTCCTTATTTTACCAATGAAGCTCACTCAGAGTCATTTTGATCTCTCCAGGACATACTTATAGGACATAATTCCCTGTTTTCTATTTTAATATGCTTCTCCCTACATGTCATAAATTATAAGTTTCTTATAATTTCTAATACAATGCTGGGAGTCTAACATGGAGTCAAACACAATGTATCTAAAAAGCTATTTCATTTATAAAATAACATACCCTGTAACCTGCATTTTCAAATACACGCCTACTTTTGAGGTAGAAATCTTCAATCTAGGACTTGGACCATTTCTCACTTTGTGTTCTTTCTCCAGAAATAAGGTTGCCTCCCAGTAGCTCAAAAAAAAATTTACTATTAAAAAATGTGGTTTAGGAACACTATCAAATAATTATGGTCTTTAAATTTGCTCTTGTCTTCATATATATGCATATGAAAGAGAGAAACTGAAGATAGAGATGAAAGAGGTGGCAGAAAAAGGTATGGCATATAATAATATTAATAACAGTTTTAATTTTGTGTGCCAGAAACTGTTCTAAACACTTAACCTGATTAGCTCGTATAGCAACACAAAAATTTTATGTGATATATACTATCATTATATCCACTTAATTGATGAGGAAATCAAGGTACAGGAATGCTAAACATGCCCAACATCACAAATAGATAGAGTATACATTAAAGTCATGATCTGAGATATTTGACTTTACAGCTTGTGCTCCCTAACAGCATTGAGGTGTGTGTATATATATATATATATATATATATATATATATATATATATATATATATATATATATATAATATTCTTTTATATAATTAATATTTATTGAGTAGTTAAATAGTAGTTAGTGATTATTTTGTATGAGCCACTAGGTATAGGTATATATGACAAAGACCTTAATCTCAACAGAATGGAATAATGAGTCAAGGAATCTGGCAATTTCAACCCTGCTTGAAAGGATTTCCTAGCTTAGGGTGAATACAGCATTTGAGGAGCACCTACAGGTAGGGCTGGCAGTGGAGTGAAAAGGGAAAACTTCCAGATGAAGCTTAAATCTGAAGGTGAATGGGCAGTCAGAAACGAACAGTGGAGACAGAAGGCCTCACTCCCCCAGCAACAAGGAGGCCTGCTCTGGGATAGAACATGATGGATTCTTTGACCTACAGAGCATACAGATGATTGGACTTTGGTGGAATCACCCTCCATAAAGAAAGAACTAGAGAGAAAGAAATAGCAATTCTTCAGAGTAGCTCCTGTTTATCTGACTTAGCCAATGAAAGGTGGTAAGTGATAACCTTACTCATGATTTGATCTAATGATCTTTATCTCATCTTATATTTTTCCTGTATGTGTATACATTTATCTATATTGTACTGTGAGGATCTTAAGAGGTATTTGTGTGTGTGTGTGTGTGTGTGTGTGTGTGTGTGTGTGTGTCTGTCCTTGATCCAATGACAACACTGAAGATGGCAATTGTTTCTTGGGCTACTGGGTAAAATTGGACTCCCTCCACATATTAAAATATAACTTGTTTTAGACAGAATCCTAACATCTTACTTTTGCAAAATTGTACCCACTGATAAGCATGAGAAAGTAATTTCTGAAAACACAGTTTTGCCCACGTATACACACCTGAGGAATAGGATGTATTACTGTAAGAATCAGTGGAATGACTCCAAGACTATCAAATAACCAATTCAATGCAAAATGGGTAACAATACTGAAAATGTAGATTGACTAAAATGCTAAAAAAAGAAACAAAGCAAAACACAAAAATAGATACAGTTCCTTTCATCAGTGAAGTTGTATATTTAGTAGTAAAGTCTCTAGTTTCTTAAAAAAAATATATGAGCACGTGTAAAAATGAGAGTGGATATAAGAATGTGCAAATGAATTCAGTTCCACAAACACTGATTACTCCCTATTGTAACAAAGATGATGATGCTGAGGAAGACCTGAGCCACCATATATTGAATACCAGGTGCTGAGTGTCATACTTTGTACAAATTATCTCACCTAATTTGTACAATGATCTTATGAATTTTTTTTTTGTACTTGGGAAAACTGGTGCATGGGGAAGGTTAATTTACCAAAGTCTATCTAAATTAGCTAACTCATGATGGTACTGAGCATCAAACTCAGGTTTATTCGACTTCAAAGCATGAGGCTGGTTGTCAAGATCAGTTTGGAGTAAAAAGTATTAAGAGTTATATAGCCATCTGTGAGCTGCATGTGTGAGCTATGTGCACTTGAGCATATGAGGGGACTGGTTTGACTTTGAGAGCTAATTAGGCTATGCCACGCAAGTGTGCCTCTCCTCTTGCTCTGCCTGTGATCCCACATAGCACCTGAGATGGGTATGACTTGCAAAGATGTCAATCAATCTGCTGACCACAAGACATCACCCAAGCAAGACTCCACCCTTTTGAAATCCTATCCCTTCTTCATTTGGGTGGAATATTCTATCGAATGTCTTCCCCAATAAATGGAAGGAGAGGGGGGGTTCGGGTGCACTTGCTCTGTAGCTCCTTTCAGCACTATCCAGCGTGGAGTTAACCCTTCAGGTCACTGATCAGTCCCTTCCTCGAAACTCATGTTCGTGTTTTTCATGGTTTCTTTGCCATTTTCTCAGTCTATTGCTGCAGCCAGCTCCTTTGAACCCAGATCATCTAGCCAGCCTGGCCAGCTGGTGACATTATAGTAAAAATAAATTGATGGAAGAAAAATAGCATTAAATTCCAGCCACACTCCAAAAGCTGATCTCAGTGCAATTGGTAGGAGATGAAGACCAGTGCACATTACCTTAGAATTCAGAAATAAAAGATATGATTCATTCATAGAGAACAAGAGCTCAGAAGAGGGGAAGACAGACTGAGCTGAAAAAAAATGGCACCTCTTCAGTCAGCGTTGGATATGGAGCATATGGAGTTGGCTCTTCTAATGGAGATGTTGTCAGGTGAAGCTGGTCAAAGCTGGCTGCATCAATGAAGCTCACTTCTATGCTATTCTTTTGATTTTCTTACCTGACTCATTGATCTTGGATTGCACTTAATTGCTATTGCTCATTCTCTAATTTTGCCATAATACATTAGTTGATTTCATGTGTCGTTCTCCTATCCATGCTATGAACATGTTGAGAACAGAGACAGTCTGTCTTGTCCACTAATGTCTCTCTGGCACCTTGATAATTGCCAGTCTCACAGTAATTGGTTAACAGATATTTTGGAATGAACGAATTTTCTTAACCACTACACTATACTGCCAAATACTGTACTAGGTATCAGGGTTTATAAACGCATGACTGTTCTACCATCTAAAGAACTTCTAGTTTACTCTGGAGGTCATGTAACAGATATGACCTAGTGTAGTAAGTGCAAAAAAATATATGGGCAGTTTATAGAAGTAGCAGGAGGAAGACAGAATAGGCAAATAAAAAAGAAGGCTTCGTACAAAGAGACAAAGCAGAATTACTTATTTTCTATTCTGATTCCATACTCTCTAACAAGGAAGAAAACATTCAAGCCAGAAATGGGAGAAGAGACATGTCAGGAAGGATTTAAAGCAAAAATCAGGTGGGGAGACAATGAAAGTGCACTCAGCTGTTTTATATAAGAATCCCCAGGCCCAGACAATTTATGCTTTAGAACAATGGAGAAGCTTGAAGTTATGATTGCTCAGTCTAACATCTGTGAAGACTCATGGGGAAAGGAATTAAATGATGATCAAAATGGGAATGAATTGTTTAAAAAAAAAGGCTAATTCTGGATAACAATATTCTAGAAAGAATTATTTAAACAGATGGTTTCAGTACATGGGATAGAGGAAAACAGTGAATACGAAACTGTTGTCTGGGTTCACTGCAGAGAAAATATCCTTTTTGTAAATGAACTTCATCTTTATGCAGAACCTTGACATATAAAAGATAAAAGTGGGATGAGGTGCACAGTGTCCTGGGCCTGCTGCCTTGTTCCCCGATTTCAGACCTCATGGATCACAGTTGGAAAATAAGTGCTTTGCTACTGAGAATTTCTTATTCTTATCTCTGAGACAAAAATCTAGTCCTGAGAATTTCTCACTTTAGACTTCTAACAAGATTGCTTTGCTCTTCTCATACAAAGAAGGAATGTAAACTAATTAATAAAACTATGTATGGATCCATGAATTTTTAGTTAGTTCAACAGTGAAAATATCTTTAAGATCAGTGATGCTCATCCTATTTTGTACCACTGTTGAAGTCAGGAATGAGGGTGTGGCAGCTCTACACTCTATCAGTATCAGTGGCCCATCCTGGCAATGTTTTCCAGTAAAGGTCATGGTGGTCCCTCTTAAGGTCACTACTTGGACAGCATATCCCAAACATGACCCCATCGTATGAACAGTTTTAAATCTATAACTTGGATGAGAACCTAAAAGGCAAGCTTATCACATAGGCAGATGATAGGATCACATTCGTTAAAGTTAAATTAAAAAAAAAAAACAAAAAACTATTGATTGCTCCCTACAGACCATGCCCAGCACTAAACATGGTTCTAGCCCTGTAGGTATTATAAAATTTCAATTTATATCATAATGCAAACTTGGTTTAAAAGCAGAGAGTTAGGTTTATTCATTGTTTTTGTTTGTTGTTTTATTTTTTGTTTGTTTGCTTTTTTATTTACTACCAGTGTAATACAAACAAACTGATCAAGCTACCAAATACTACTGTAACTTTAGTTATATCCATGGAAATAGCATCCACAATTTGGATTAATGTAACACATTTCTGGGCACTGGATAGATCCCATCCAGAGTACCAGATCAAGTACCTTATTATGAAGTAGACATTAATAAATACTAATGTATCCACAGGAGGAAAACCAACGCAACAAAAATGGAAAGGGCTGGGGTTCTGGTTCAGAGGTAGAGCACTCGCTTAGTATATGCGAGGCCCTGGGTTCAATCCTCAGCACCACATAAAAATAAATAAAATAAAATAAAATAATTGTGTCCAACTTCAAATTAAAACAAAAAAGTAAAAAAAAAAAAAAAGAAAAAGAAATTGAAAACCATGCCCTTAAGGGTTAATGGAAAGAACGAGGAATGTTTCATTCTACAGAAGAGAAACACATAAATCCCATAAACTATCTTCAAATATTTGCATGTGTATCAATACCACATTCAAACCCTTGGAATGTCGAATATAAAGAATTATTCCATGTACTTAGAAGGCAGAATTGGGGTCAAAAGAAGTGGTAAGATAGCAGCAGGTTGCTCAGTGTAAGGAAGAGTTTTCTAATGATTAAAGGCATGAATGAAACGTGCTACTTCAAAAGAGCAGTGTGCTCCGGGTCATCTAAGATGTGCAATTACCTGCTGAAAGTACAAGATATATATTTAATAAAAGGAATTCTTGGTAGTGTGGAATGAGCTGGACAGATGACCTAGTCTCTAAGGTCTCTGACAATCTAAGAAAAACATTTATGTTACTTTAATATTCAGTCAAATCTTACAGTATAATTTCATATTTCATTAACTGTTAATTGTAGGTGGCAAATTTGAATCAGTTTAATTATGTCTTTGAAAAGCCAGGAATATTTGCTTGTTTTGTTAACTTTTATTCTTTTCAACGTGAAGTGGGCACAGTGACATGCCTCTGTAGTTCTGGCTACTTGGGAGGCTAAGAAAGTAACATCAAACTCTTGAACCCAATAGTTTGAGGTCAGCTTGGGTCATGAAGAAAGACCCCCCATCTCAAACAAACAAAACAAAAACAAATTAATTCCAACAATATGAAGTCATAAGAACTCCTTGGAAAATACGTTATTGAAAAAAGTCACCAGAAAGGATAATATTAACATATAAGACAAAACAACTTGGAAAAAAAAAAAAACATAAGCTATAAATTCCTTATCCTTCCTTTTGGTTTAGACCAACAATTCCTCTTTCATTGGTGGATAATAAATCAGGATGAATCCAGTAGCCTGCTGCTAAATATTTAAAAATCTATACTTATAAAAATATTATAGTTTGTTGTGATTGACAAGTTTCATGGTTCACATACTCCCTTCATAGTCAATTTCAAACTTTTGTTGGGAAGAGATGTATATAAATCCACAGTAATGAGCCAATTCAGAGAGCTGGCTCCAACACACCACTGGATGTCCCTACATTTAAACCAGGAGAATCAATGCAATTGATTTTTCTAAACTAAAAAGTAAAACAACAACAACAAAAAAACTATGTTTTTTATACAGGAAGAATGTGATGATTTGATTACATATGTCTAATTGTACTTTTTCAAATAAAATGCCAGTGATGTGCTGAAAGAGCATATTCTTAAATGTATTTCATGTGTATCAGGCTGAATTCCACCCTACCAGTCTCCATCACTTTGGTTAGGTATATTTTTTTGTGTACTTTTCAGAACAGGTTGTACATTCAATAGTGCAAATACTTGAAACAGAAAAGTTTTCTGCTTGGTATTGAAGCAGGCCTCTACTTAGGAATTCATTCTGGAAGCTTTGACAATAAGTATGCTCTGAAGTGATTGCTACAGAGCCTAACAGAGAAATTATGTAGGGATAAATGGAGTTCTAAAATACCCTGACCCCAGACAAAGACATATCTAGGAAAGAATTACAGATTAGGTTCTTAAAATACACATCCCAAAGTGTTCAAACTATGGGTCTAAGACACCATTCAAGCATCTCTCACAAGCCCCTATTCCCTTTCATCTCCCAGCACACTGAAGATCTTTACCTGGAGGATTAATCATGGAGCTTTTGAAGAGATACAAAGGGAGGGCTGGAGGTGGAGTAGGAAATTACAATGCTGCATGGGTGAAGTACTTAAGAATAAAATAGTCATAGATTAAATTTGAGATAGGGGTTGAAGATTTACATAGGGATATTTTAAGAGTTTAGTCATTAAAGTAGGAGTTAAAGTCTGGTTTTATTCATTTATTTTTATTTCGGAAAGGGAGACAGCAACCATACATTATTCAAGAAATATATGGCTGAGAAATTGGAAAAAAAAATAAAGGACAATGCTGAGAAGTGATTGGATGTGGTAACAGGAGTGGGGTTAGATCCTTAATCTCAGAAAGAAAAAGAAGAAAAACCTGGGTTGCAAAATCTTTGCGAAATAGAGTCAAGTCCAAGCTGTGGAAGCTAAATTAAATTTCCTAGAATAAGACTGTAGAATCCAGTAAGACAGAACCCAGAGGCGATCAGAATGCCAAGTCTCCTACTTACAAATGGCTGCCTAATGTATTTTACAGATACATGAGAAATGGAAGTAAAAGCTAATTTAATTGTTCAACAATGTGGTGCAGATGATGAAATCTAAGCACTTAATTTGGAAAAGAGTATAGAATTAAGATGACTGCATTGATTACTGTGAAGTGTATGACATGTGTGAATGGGCTTGACAGAGAAAGAAAACTGTGCTCTGTAATTTAGAAATCCACAGCTACTTATTTCTTCTAGGAACATGCATTTTATTCATTCAGCTTTTTCCCCCACAGTTGTTTATAGACAATGTTTAAAACATCAACACCACGAATAAAAAAAGACACACTTGAGCATCTTCCCATAAATTGTATTTGTTCTACAAAAATAATTGTATATATCATTTTTCTCTATTTATACACCTTATAACTTAGGAGGCTGATTTGCTAAATAAGAACCAATTTTATAATCAAAATCTACATGTTTATTCTTATTTTGTTCCCAAAATATTTATTGTGAGGTAAGTCTTCAAGTGTGTATTATATATTTTTTTAGTTGTTTATTTATGTGGTGCTGAGGATTGAACCCAGAGACTCATACATGTGAGACAAGCGCTCTATCACTGAGCCATAGTTCTAGCCCTTGTATTTTTCTTTTTAGTCCTTTCTCTCTATTAAAGCATCATTGGGAAAAGAGTCATTGAATAAATAATTCCCCTAATTGGAACTCAGCAAAGATTTCCTAGAAAAACAGGAAGAAACGGTAGAAGAGAAATCTGTCTTTATTTTTTAAGATTGTTGGTTCTTAAATTTAAGTGGCAGGAAAGCTACCCAGTTCCAATTCCAGTGAGTGTCCCTTGGCATTTTGCCTGGGCTCCTTAATGAGGAACTGGGAATGTTTGACTTGTCAAATGCTACCTCCCCTCTGCCCTAACTCAACAGACAGTAACTCCCAAAGGACTATCTCAGGCAAAAATGCAAGGGAGCAAAGTTTGGCTCTCACAATCCTTTAGTTCCCCTTTGGACCCCTCTTCTGTACTACTGATCTTCTGTTGCCCAACTCAAAATAACGGAATCAATGTAGACACATTTGTTTTCTTACTTATCCCAGAGGAATTCATACTTCAAAACAAATGTCATTTCCAATGAGAGTGAAATTTTTAGATTCCTAATGTTTTGGATAACTAATTTTAGATTTTGTACAATTAGACCTAGACAAGTATAGTCAATGATATTTTTTAAATCATAAAAGTTAATATGCTAGAAGAATTTCAATTAAAATATACAAGTTTTTCTCGATTAATTCATCTCAGATTTTTGAGACAACTGGTCTACATTGCTGTGATATTTTAACTTCATGTACCATGTGTTTCTGAATATTTCAAATGCATTGAGGCTAAGCTCAGTCACTTCAGAATCCTGTTATCCTTCAGCTTGGTATTCATTTGGAAATAGCAATGAAAGCCAAATGTGTTTTGTTTACATCTTTGCCAAAGAGAAAAACTGCATGTTTCCCCTTATTAATAAAAAACTGACATATGACATCCACTCAGATGGCTGCCTCTCCAACTTCCAACACTAAGCACTATTTTAAAAATAAATCAATACTACAGTGTTCTTTTTGTTTCTTATTTTCTTCTTTAGCTTCTTTAAAAAAAGGCATGGGAGTATATGTGTATAATTATATCAGCACCTGATATATCACTGCCTGGTATGGAGGAAGGCTGCTGTAGGTTTGTGCCTTTCCCTCATGTCCATCACACGTACCACGAGCACTTAAGAAGTTCACCACAGTAAATATTTTGGTTCTCAGATAACATTATATTCTCTCTAAAAACCCCAGAAAAAGATACCCCCCCACACACAAGTACACAGATATTTTCCCCCAATGCCTATAGGAGATAATCAATTAATTTAAGAATAGGAAAAAATAAGATAACACAATCAGTTTTCTAAGTGAACCAGTTACTTAATATCTTTTGTTTTTCTTTTTCCTCAGTTGCAAACATATTTCAATAACTTATCTATTCTACTGGATCTCTGTGAGGATCAAATTAAACATTGTTTGTAAAATGCCTGGTAAATAAAATTCATTAGTGATTGTCAACCTTTACTATTTTTCTACCAAAAAATTGAATTTGAAGAAAGACTTCACTCATTGTGTGTGGGGGGGTAGAGTTGGTTTGTAATCGGTTACAAAGGTAGAGAATGGATTTCAGAAACAAACTTGGTAACTATTACTAAATTACTACATGACAAGCTATCATAAATCACAAAATAATGGTGTATTGCTACTGGAAAAAACTGAGGGATTTTCATTGAAATATGCCAAAAATACTGGCAAAGGAAATGTAAGTCACTCTCTGGGCTAAATTGTGCCCAGTTTAAGTGATTGCCTTGTAATGCAATTGGGAACAAGACCCATGCATAACTTGCAAAATATATACAATAACATGTTTCAAAACACATATCACACCTCTGCTGGTTGATTTCATAAAAAAATTTAGATAACACAGGTGGCTTATGGTACTTCAGGCATTTAATGCATACCCTTTTTTAAGTGTGTTGGATTATCTGAAAATATTTCCTTTCTCACTAGATAACGATGGTAGAATATTCCTATGTATTGATAGGGTGATGGACCCACACAAACATAAAGAGCTCTGAGTTGACAGAAGACATTTTCTCAATTTCTGTACTTCTCTCCACTTAATCTCTAACTCAACATCAAGAATCTCTACTTAGGTGCCTTCCCAACACCTCTTGAAAACTCAAAAACCTCTCAAACTCAGTATGTCCAAGAGAGCTCTCATTATCCACCCCTCCCACTATCTGTGCATCTTCCTCTGTTGCTTGTCATTTCCTGTCACAGCAAACAATACTATTACCTATGCCGCCCATTCCATTTTGCAACCCAGAAACGTAATTGTCATTCCTGACTATCCCTCTCTTCCTTCCAAATTCAGCCCATCATTAAGCACCATTGATTTTACTAATTTTCTCCTCTTCCCTTTCTCTTTGTCTCTCTTGCTTCAGACTAACCTAACTGGCCATCACCTGTCTTCTACACTATGGGATGCCTTCTACCTGGCCTAATTGCCTAGGTTCCCTCTTGTCCCAACATGGCCTTCCCTACTCCCAAACTGTTCTCACACATTACAAGAACTGGATTGCATTATTTTAGCACCTCAACCCTGATTTTAAAACTATTGACTTTTGATGTCATTAAGACGATGAGGAAAAATTACCTTACTATGTTTTTACAAAGCCTAAGCCCTTCTCCTTCATGCTGATTGACCGTTCTCACCTCTGCTCCAGTCAAATAAACCTTGTGGGCTCACTGATCCCTCCCAGCACAAGGCATCTCTGGCTTTCCTAAAGCCTGAAACTCCTGCCAATTCTCCTTGCCTGGTTACCTCTTCAGATTTTCATTTCACTTCCTCAAGGAAGCATTTCTTGACTGCTTGTGCCACATGAATTTCCTGTTTTACATTTTCACAGTGCTTTACAACTTTCCTTTATAGCACTGAATGAAAAAACAAATCAAGATTTTATTTTGTTTGACACCTTGATTAATATTTTTCTTTCCTATTAATCCGTAAGTTCCTGTAGAGAGGAGACTACATCTATTTTTGGTTACCCATTAGCCCACCAGCACAGGCTATATGAGCAAGCAATGTTCAGTAGTAAATATTTGTAAAATAAATGAAAAAATGATGTCAGGTACGTTTCCCATGAAAGACTATATTGTTTTGCTTAAAAAAAAAAAAAAAAAAGACTCAGCAGGCAGTCAGTCATGTAAAATGCAGTTCCAGCTATGACTGTTTAAAAAGTTGACTCAAATTATTATAAGGATGTGGAGTTTTGCAGAAAGTGAGTTTATAGTTCTTACCTTTAGTTTTAAAGAGTTCAGCTTCTCCTCCCTGAGGTGCTCCCTCAGCATCTCCCTGTGCAGCCTCTCCTGCTCCCTGGCAAACTCGCCAAGGGTGTACTGGCGCACGCTGTTGTGGCGGCTGGACATCCCCAGGGTGCTGCCCCCTTGGCTGGGCACGCTTGTGAAGCCTTGCCTCCGGGTGAAGTAGTACACGGTGACACAACTAAAATGCACATTCTTGGTCCTCAGCCGCTTCTCCCTTTTGAGAATGGAGGAAGCTGGAAGGAAAAGAAAAAAATCCAATCAACACCAAGGGTAGCGGTCCTCAGATGAGGTTAAGAAAATACCCCTTGGTCTTGAGTCTATGTTTGCTCAACACTTCTGGGCCCTTAAAGATTCTAAAACTCTTGTATCCCAGAGTTGAAGAAAAGACCTTTTAATTTCCTTTCATATACTTTTTTATAGCTATGGCAGGGTAGACTTTTAAGTGTTTCTATAAGGGCAATCCAAGCAAACTTTCAAACTTGCCTATATATTTGTGGATTAGTGGCCGAACTTAATTTCTCATTTCCCCTAATTCCTTGCAATTTGGTTTTATGATTTTTACACAAGTTGTATTGTATAATAATAAGGATAGACATAATACAAACTTCCATACCTTTAATTTCATTTCCAGAAAATGATGTTCGGCATTAAAAAAAATTTGGCTAATTACCAAAATATAATTACATGAGAGGAATAAGTTTTAATGTTCGACAGCATAGTACAGTGATTATTGTTGACAACAACAATATATTTTCTACAGAACTAGCAGAAAGAAGTTGGAAATTTCCCAAGGCAAGGAAATGATAAATGCTTAAGGAGATAAAAATGTTAATTACCATAATATGAAAATTCACACATTGTATGCATGTATTGAAAACTCACACTGCATCCCATAAATATGATCAATCATTATGTGTAAATAAAGATATAGTGCTTGCAATACTTAAAAAAAAGAAAATTCTAAAAATCAATAAAAATTCACAAAATGACTCACTGTTACTACTTAGATATACTAATAACCTAAACTAACAAAACTTTCATTTCACAAAATAACATCCCATTAAACAGCATTATAGAAAACGGGATTTTAATCCAAGAACTGAGAAAATTGCAAATGCCACAAGATATTTCAGAACTCTTATATTTTTTTATCTTTTATTCTTTAAATAACAAAAATTACATCTATTTATGGTGTGCAACAATGGTGTTCTGATATATGTGCACATTTTAGAATGGCTAAATCAAGCTAATGAACATATCCATTAACTTCCATACTTTTTTTTTGTGTGGTAAGAATCAGAACCTTTATCATTAGTCACAAGAATAGCAAAATACACAGAATATACAGAGCATCAATGAGAGTTGAGATACACAGTACAGTTGAAAAACAGTCATATTATCCACATAACCTTTGGAATTGGAAAACATGGTAGACATTAACGGGGCCACTACTTTTATTTTATAGTGAAATAACCCAGGCTAGGGCCTTTGAATGACTTCTTTTTATAATTTGTTTCAGAATTAAACTCCAAAGTTCCAAATCTGGTGCCATATTATCAGAGACTTTCCCATATTTAATTAAGAATAAAATCATGCTATAATGGGCTGATTCTCCCTCCCTCCTCCCTCCCATATGTTCAAGTCCTAAGCCCCAGTACCTCCCGATGTAATCTCCTTAGGAAACAGGCCTTTAAGGTGAAACTGAGTTAAAATGGGGTCATTTGGGTAAACACTCAGCCAATATGACTGGTGGCCTTATAAAAAGGTAAAATATGGACACAGTTGTGGAGAGAGGGAAGATGTTATGAAGGGACACAGAAAGAATGTCATTAGGAGAGGGACACAGAGCTGCCATAAGACAAGGAGTGTCTGCAGCTACCAGAAGCTAGAATATGAAAAGGAAAGCCCTTCCCTTTCAGGTTTCAGAGAGAGCATGACCACCCTACTAATATGATCATTTTGGTTTTCCAGCCTCCAGAATTGTGAGAAAAGACTTTTCTTTATTTTAAGCCACTCAGTTTGTGGTACAGTTTTAATGGCAGCCTCAGGAAACTAATACCCGTGCTCAAGCAGAAAAACAGAAAGAAGCCAGGAACTGAGAAGCAATTCCTGGATGCCAAAGTAATTAATACATTAACATTTATGGAGTACTTCTCATGTGTTTTACCATGCAAAGACTTTACATGAATTGTTTCACTTTATCCTTACAACTCTTTGAGTTGATATTTTTTATGGTTGCATTTTTAGGACATTAAATCACTAAAAGTTGAATAACATGGCCAAGGTTATTTAGTGGTGAATTTGGGATTCGCTAGCCCAGAGCCCAGGCATAGGTCACAGGTACCAAGTCACTGTGAGATTTGAAGCCACCCTACTGTTGATTAGTAGATGGATACCTGGCTGCATATCGCCTCTGGTAGATAGTACTTGCTGCTGATTTCAAAGATGACCTTGATTTAGACAGTGTATAAGCAGTGGAATAAAAGTCACTACAGTGTCACTTAGAATTTACCTAAGAATATTCTTTCAAGCAGCTACAATTTCCTTTGTCTCATTTTCGAACCATAACAATCAAGGCAAATATAAGAGAGGTTACTATGATTAATCTCATTTTATGGATTTGTTAATTCAATAAATATAAATTGAGCATCTACCATGTGTCAGATCCTTTCTAGATGGTTGGAATACATTGCTAAAAAAAATCAGGTAGAGATGCCTTCCTGTCTGTAGCTCCCATTCCAGGAATGAGAAACTCAGAATGCAGAGACTCAGCAGATTAGAATAGTATTGTGACATTAGCATAAAAATTCAGCTCTCCTAACATTCTCTCCTTTTCTACTGTTTGAGTTCCCCAGAAGAAATTGACAGAAAACAAATGCTTTCAAATATGTACATAATTTATCCATTCATTTGTGTATATATTCATTATAAAATACTTACACTCCTGGCAGCACAATTTTTGAATTTGATTTAAAAGCTCTGATCTGCTTCACAACTGTGGTTAAGTCATGTTGAAACAGAGAAGAATTTGTCAAAATGTAAAAAGATCACTACAGGAAGCAAAATTCAACAATCTGTCCAGTAATCTGACACCAGATCTGACAACCTCATCTGTCACTACTGTACAGGAGGCTAAGAAGAGCCTCTGGTGTTTAGGTGATAACCTTCCATCTTTGTTGTTCTTGATATCATAAAAAGGATGGCCTTAAGCCATTATCTTTCAAAGCCATAAATGTACAGATAAAGAAACAGGTTTTAATGCTCTCACTTAAAACAGTTATTTTTAAACATCTTTGACGATATTATTACTTATTGTTTAGACCATTGGTGGACATTGTAGACAAATTTATTTTTTTTATTTATTTTTTATTTATTTTTTTTTAAAGAGAGAGTGAGAGAGGAGACAGAGACAGACAGAGAGAGAGAGAGAGAGAGAGAGAGAGAGAGAGAGAGAATTTTAATATTTATTTTTTAGTTCTTGGTGGACACAACATCTTTGTTGGTATGTGGTGCTGAGGATCGAACCCGGGCCGCACGCATGCCAGGCGAGCGCGCTACCCCCTGAGCCACATCCCCAGCCCGACAAATTTATTTTTAAATAATTTAATAAGATCTATATGTTTACTTTTATATTATAAGAATTCTTCATCCTTTTGGATAAATATCTTTACCCTATCCCAAAATGTCAAATGATCCTTTCCCCAAAAGCCAGAATGCAGAGGTGATTCTCTGAGTATTTGAGGATGACAGTAGTGGCAGAAAGCAGGAGCCCTTTAGCTGCTTCCTTGGCAAGGCTTATATTACTGAAGTGTATAGGAATAGGGCTTCCTCCGATCTGCTAAGATTTAGCATTCAAACATGCTTCTCTGTGCTAATTTTAACATTTGCATATTATTAATAACACTGTAAAAACAATGATCCCAAATACTATGGAATATATTCAAAGAAGAGGTTTTCCAAAACTATAAAATCAGCCTAACTGAGGGAACTTAAAGTGTGGCTTTCTTGAACTTAGGAGCCACCCCCAACTCCCACAGCTTTCCTCTGATGATTGAATCAGATCACTGGAATGGGACATTCTGAGATATCTCTTGCCTCCAGGCTCCACTTTGACTAACATCACAAAATGAAGTCACACACACACACACACACACACACACACACACACACACACAAAAGAGTCTGTGTTCTTCAAGCCTGGGAAAAATAGACTGAATTCACTGAGCACATCTGCCTTAGGGAATCTGAAACCTCCCTGATAGAATACCTACCTAGTAATTTATGCCCTTTACAGAATGAATGAACTCTAATTTGTGTATCTATAAAGTTCAGTGTTAGCTTTACTACTGTGAGGTCAAGAGCAAGGAAAAAAAAAAAAACAGGAGAATATGGCTTTCATTACTGCTTTGAAAAATAATTAGTGTTTCATATTCTATACCAATTTTTAAGTGCCTTTCAATTCCTTTTCTTTCAATGGAACCATAGTTACTACTGAAGAAAAAGAGTCTAGGTGCAAAGGTACTATACATATTGCCTGGACACAGCTCTTAGGAACAACCACATGGTCAGCACATCAGGACATACTGATGTTACTATAAAATGATCACCTATTATAGAGGTAATATTGATCTTTGCAATAAAGGAATAAATGACAAAGTTATTCCTATTAGCTATCTGCAAAAACTCTTTATTCTAATAAATGCTTGAAAAATGAATGGATAAAAGATTTGCAAAATGGACTAATTCACAGTGCCAGGGTAAGAATGTAGCAAAATAAGGTACAGTGATCCATACTATAAATTATACAAGGAAAGGATTCTTGAACAGAGTGGATGACAAATCTGCAAACCAAAAAATAGGAATTGCACAATATTTCTAGTACCATCCAAGAAAGCAAGCACTCTGAAGAGACACATGTTCTACATATTCTGATCCCATACAGAAGATGAGTACACCAAGGTGTCAAAGTTGAACCATACTAGCTTCTAAGAAACTACAACCAACTTCGTTCCATTTTCACATTCATAAACCACTTGTTCATAAAGGTTGGAAGACATCTTTGATTCTACAAGATTCTCTTAAAATAAGATTTTCTTATTGAAAATAATCAAAATTTCTTTCTGATTTATATCTCAGTCATTTGTGAACATCATTCATATGTATGATTCTACTGAGCTTGGTGATCTCTGCATGCCCAGTGACATTCACGTATCTGGGCCTATAAAACTGAAGACCAGATTCTCTAACACTAATCCCACCATACAGCAGTCAATCTGGAGCAAGTGTTTGAGCAGCAAGCTGAGCACCCTCTTTAGACATACTTGTTGTCATCAGTATCAATAACTATCAGCAAAAGTCCTGTTAGAGATGGAAAACAAGAAATTAGTAGAACAAAGCTATGTATTTTGATACTGAATTTGGTACATGGAGGCTGAAAGTTCATGTCAAACAACCAAAGAATGGTGAAAATTTTCAATTTTACTATTTGGGTCAAAAATCAATTAAAAAACAAAACAAAACAACTTTTGTCTCCTATGCCTTAAGCTCAAAAGGAAAAAGCCAGATGATTTGTTAAGTCTATGGATGGAGTTTATTTTTCAATTTGGGAAAATTTTAGTACAAGCATAGTGAGATGGCTGAACTAAACTTGTTTTCTTGGTAAATCTTGGTTGATAAAAATTTGTGTTTTTAAATTATACAGATCAAATTAATCAGACCCAAAAGTGTGCCTGCTATTTCTTGCTTAATGAAGAACAAATTCAGATTGAATCAATGTTCAAGTCAGGAAGCTTAGCTTACAAACAGAAAATCCAGATTCATCAGAAACTATATTATACATAAATTAACAAATTAGATATTAAATAAATTTTCAGTGGTTGATATTAAGATGAATTGAATCTTTATAAATGTCTTCTCATTATCTCTAGCAATTAGAGAAATGCAAATCAAAACTACTCTAGATATCATCTCACTCCAGTCAGAGTGGCAGTTATTATGAACACAAAAAACAATATGTGTTGGTGAAGATGTGGGGAAAAAGGAACACTCATACATTGCTGGTGGGACTGCAAATTGGTGCAGCCAACATGGAAAGCAGTATGCAGATTGCTTGGAAATCTGGGAATGGAACCACCATTTGACCCAGCTATCCCTCTCCTAGGACTATACCCAAAGCACTTAAAAACAGCATACTACAGGGACACAGCCACATCAATGTTTATAGTAGCATAATTCACAATAGCTATGAAGATGCCCTTCAGTGAATGAATGAATAAAATACATGTGGCATATATACACAAAGGAATTTTACTCAGCAATAAAAGAGAATAAAATCATGGCATTTGCAGGTAAATGGATGGCCTTGGAGAAGATAATGCTAAGTGAAGTTAGCCAATCCCCCCAAAAACAAATGCCGAATGTTTTCTCTGATGTAAGGAGGCTGACTCATAGTGGGGTAGGGAGGGGAAGCATGGAAGGAATAGATGAACTCTAGATTGGGAAGAGGGGAGGGAGGGAAAAGGAGGGGGTAGGAGATTAGCAAGGATGGTGGAATGTGATGGACATCATTATCCAAAGTACATGTATGAAGACACGAATAGGGTGTCAGCATACTTTATATACCGAGATATGAAAAATTGTGCTCTATGTGTAATAAGAATTGTAATGCATTCTGCTGTTGTGTTTTAAAAATAATAAAACCAGTTACAAAATAAAAATAAAAAATAAATGTCTTCTGAAAATTTCCTTGATCATATTTTCTCATCTTTCCCAACTTGACATAATTGTCAAGGTTGGCCTCTCTTGATCAGGGTGTCACCTACATGGTACCAAGTCCTAACTGCAATTTGGGAGTGAAAATGGGTCTAGCAACCAAGAAACACAGGAGTGATTCCTTTGAAAATGAAATCTAGTTTGGTATCAAAAGCACACTTTCCTTGTTCTAATTGTCCCCCTTTATTCCAATGAGTCATATTTCAAAGTTTCCCTAATGTATTTGCCCCAGTCATCTCTTTAAAGTTATTTTTGCTCAAGTTATTCAGGGCAATACATCATTTAAGTGAAAAAAAAAAACTTCAAAACGCGGAAACCACACCAAGGAACTGTCATGAGGCATGAGTGAATGAAAGGCAAAGCAAAAATAGACTAATTGAGAATGATTTCCTTCCAACCATGAATAAAATCCAAATTATCTTAAGTGTATGTGTTAGCTTTTCATTGCTGTGATAAATATCTAAGAAAAACAAGTTAACGGAGGAGTGATTTATTTTAGCTCATAGTTCAGGGATATTATCTCCTGCTGGGCTGGGTTCATTGCTCTGGGTCTGAGGGAAGGCGAAGCATCATGGTGCAAGAGTGTGGCAGAGACAAGCTGCTGACCTCATGGCATCCCTGAAGCAGAAAGAGAGGAGGAAGGGCCAGGGACAAGATATCAACCCCAAGAACCCAGTCCTTGCAAGTAGGTTCCAACTCCTGCAGTTCCCACCACCTTGCAAAAGCTATTTGGCCATGAATTAATATATTGATGAGCTAAGAAGGCTCATTGATCCAATTACTTCCCCCAAATCCACATTTTTGGGGACTAAACCTTTAACATGAGCATGTGAGCTTTTGGGGAGCCCTTCATAAAGAAAGCATAATAGTATGCAATGCAAATTAGTCTATTACTTATGGCCAAGTCAATGTTATGTTATTTTACACTCAGTTCTGAAAAATATAAAACACAAAATCAAATAATGAAAACCATCACAAATACCGGGTGCATCAGACAGGCCAGAGTTCATTATCTACTCAATGTTTTGAAATTGAAGAGCTTCACCTTTTCAAAGAGATCATCAGAACTGAGACAGAGGCAGTAAGAAAACATCATGGAAATCATCCAACAAAATGCATGGCAAATTAGGGCCTTAAACAAACAAACAAACAAAAAAACTACTGCCCTTATTACTGAGAAAACAGCATTCAAAAATAAAAATCAAGAAAAAGCAGCTCCCACTTACACGATGCTCGTAATTTTAAGTCCATGTCCATTTCTTACTGACATATTTGGTCTTTTATGTTCTGAATGATTTCTCACAATGTTTTTAATAGTATGGTAAATCTCTCCCCTTGGCTTCTAAATTCCATTTTTCCCCATTGCAAACCCACCTACCAATCTAGGAACTAGTAAATCAAGACAAAATAAATTATGATAAGCACACATAAGAAACAGTTTTCATTTTGATTTCAATCCTAGTGAAAGATTAAGTTTAAAATTCACAGATAGAATTAGGTAATTTAACCACTTTAAAATCATAAGTTTTTTCCATTCTAGTATGAAGTTGAAAATATTCACAATGGATTACCCTTGAGACCAATAATGTCTTTTTGTGCACTGCAGATTCTAAGTGGAGTAATTCCTTTGTTTAAATCACGACTTAATAAAAATAAAATTCTCACATAAGACCATGTGAAAGAATAGGTACTGTATAAGATTGGGGCAGATACTGTATATGCATGTAAATGACAACAAAACAGCAAGTACAGAATGAAATAATATAAGATGACCCTTGAGGCTGAATGACTAAGGCTTTGTTTTGGATCATGAACATGCATGTCACGTTGTCATCTATTCAGTCTGCCGGCTATATCCACGTGAGCCAGCAAGAGATCCACATGGAGGGAACCAGCTCTCTTCTGTCTCCCCTGACAGGCACAGACCGAGCTGTTCAGTGTTCTACGAGCTGAATTTGCCTGTAGAGGGGTAGCCCAATCACCTACTTGGTAATCTCATCTTGGAAAAATATAAGGTTTGCTAATCCAAATTCTGAAAGCTGTGTATAAAAATTAAATTGAAACTTTGATCTTCTAGCCTTGATGCCATAAAAAATTAAGGTGATTAAGTCACAAAAGGTGATCACTTTTCAGGACTAGCTATTTTTCATCCACACATTTCTATTTATTAAAGATGCCACCTCCTTTCTCCTAATCCTTATGAGTAGTCTTAACAAAAGTCAGGAAGGTATTTCATAATCATATTACACTTTAAAGTTATAAATGTGAAACAAACGGGACAAAGATTTTTTTATAAAAAGGAAATTGCATTCTACTTTATATACAATTGACCTGACACTGACCCTCCCCCTTACATAGAACTGACATCCTCCTGAAAATGTGATGTGACTGCAGAAAGCCCTGACATTAAAACACCATAAATATTGAGGATGGTGAATTGTTAAACTAGAACAAGTTTAGATCAACCTATAGATTAAAATTATACCACTAACCAACCGATCCACTGATTTTCACTCTCATTTAGATATATGACTTTCCATTTGCATCAATTCATCCATCATATTTATAGTCCTCGGCACCATTTAAGTTGATACATCAAAATTCTCAAACAAAATAGATGAAACACAGTATAATATTAAAAGGTTTTACTAAATCTGTAAACTGCATTGTGCTCAGCAATGCCCAAAACAGACCAGAAGCTGGGATTTTTTTTTTTTTCTCTCTCTCTCCTGTTCCAAATAATGAACAAGCCAGCAGAAAAAATTACTATTGAGAACGGTTTCATGTAATTTTGGTCAATGTTACCACCTCTTTTCACACTGCATTTATTTAGATAATATTAAAAACTTCCTGAAGAATCTTTAAGATTTCCGAGAGCTTTGTTAACATTTACATGTAGAACATATATCATTGAGATATTTGTCTTCTGTTTTTTAAAAGTCTTCTTTATTGTAAGCACATGGTATCACTAATAAATTAGAGAAAATATTTTTCTGTCCCAAAATCTGGAAAATAATAAAATATCAAATGATATAATCAATGAAATTTTAATTCTAATACTTGCTATGATCCATACACTTTACATTAATAAACATCTGCATTTCTCAGTTTTCTCTATTAATATAGTTTTAGAATTATGTTTATCTATCTCACAGGAATATTAAAAGAAATGATTACCTTTGTAAAAAAAACCTTATGAATCGCAGATGGAAAGCATTACATATGCAGAGTACTATCTTGGTGATGCTGTTAAACCAGATAAAAAGTATGTTCCTCTATTATCAGCGAGAAAATAAGTACCACCTACTTCCCAGCTTATTTCCTTAATCTCTCACATGTACAATTAAACACTAAAACTTCATGTTCAAGAAACAAATTTCATTGCCACTAAAGTAACAGTTATTCCAAAATATACAAACCTATAGTCTAGTTTTATTAAAATCCCAACAAGGAAAGTATCTTAAGACCTTGTCGTTTCTTTGTGGGGAAAAAAGGTAGTCGTTACTACATATAAATAACCGCAGTTCTGGCTGCAGTCCAGGGTGTAAGCACTTTCCTCTGCTGTCTCAGCAATTCTCCCGATGTCAAAGACACATTAAAATAAATGGGAACCATATGGCTCCTCAGCAGAATACCCGCGCTCTTACAACCAAGAGGGCAATGCAATTCATTACCACCACTGGAGAAATATTTGGGGGACATGGAATATCTCAGTGTAAAATAAAGCCACATGAGGCATTCTCACACAATGACAGGAGGAGACATTTGCTATTCTTCAGCTCTCCTAACCTGCTTTGCTGCTTTTTACATTTTCTCAATACCTCCCTGATCCTCTCCTGTTTAGAGGGATTAAACAGCATTTTCCACCTGCTCAAAGACTTCCCAAACAATATTTCATCTGGTCCAACAATATAGTCCTGTCAAGCCTAATATATCATAATAATCTAGGTCATATCGTAGCTAAAAAACATCAAAACAAAACAAAATAATCCTCCACAGCAACATAAGTCTTTTAAGATTTCTTGGAAGCTATTCTGGAGAGTAAGACTGGATCAAAGACTATAGACTTGAATTTTGAATTTTGGCAGGAAGGATAAAATCTGGAAGCATGATTTAAAAAAAAATCATTAAGCCTAAAAAAAGCCTTTTAGTGTATTTATCCCAGATAAAAATCTAAATGATTAAAAAACTAAAAGAAATTAATCAGTGCTAATTTACTGGTTCCATATGTCTGAATCTCTAAATTTAAAACCTAGATCCAAAGCCGCAAAGTTAAAGTGGAGTTTAGAAGGCATCTGGTAGGACAGCTGGGGTTATAGGGGGTACTTTTTGTTTCCTGGCTGTCAATGAGTGATTTGGAAGAGTTGCAAACATGATAAACAAAAGGAAGGCAGTGAGATGATGCACTGCCTGTAATCCCAGCTTCTCAGTAGGCGGAGGCAGGAGAACTGCATTCAATCCTAGCCTGGGCAACTTAATGAGACCTTTTCTCAACATAAAAAAAAATAAAACGTTCTAGGCATGCAGGAGAGTGATAGTGAACCCCTAGGTTCATTCCCCAGTAATGAAAAGAGAGAAAGAGGAGAGAGAGAGAGAGAGAGAGAGAGAGAGAGAGAGAGAGAGAGAGAGAGAGAGAGAGAGCGAGAGAGAGAACTTTTAACAGATTTTTCTACAACATGTCATATATTTTGAATGAGCATATGCTTCCAATTTTCATAATCCCCCCAGTACCTGTTATGGTCTGAATGATTGTGTCCTTCTAAAAGTCATTTATAGAGGGATGGATTGTGGTGGAGCACTTGCCTTGCACAGGTGAGGCACTGGATTCAATCCTCAGCACCATATTAAATAAAGTATTACATTTATTTACAACTTTAAAAAAAAATGTATCTTTGTAGAAATCCAACCCCTAGGGTGATGGTAGCATCTGGTGAGACTTTGGAAAGAGGTTATTTGTCACCCTCACGAGTGGGATTAGAGCCCTTTATGAACTAGACCCCCAAAAGACCCTTTCCTCTCCCACACTTGAGGACATAGCAAGAAGGTGCTGTGTATGAGGAAAGGGACTCATTAGACAGTGAATTTGCAGATGTCTTGATCAAAAAATTTGCAGCCTCCAGAACTATGAGGAAAAAAAAATCTGTTGTGTATAAATTACCTAGTTTATAGTATTTTGTTATAGCAGTAAAAATGAACTAAGTCAGTGTCTAACTCTTCAAAATGATGATAAAGGAACTGCCTGCACCCAATATCTGGCATAGAATTAGTAATCTACTAGAAAAATGAAATTGAACCTCAGCCAAATGTCACCTTTAAGAAGCCTTCCAAGAATCCCTAGAATGAGAAAGATGTTCTCATTCCAAAGGATTCCTGTCTTAATAATGATAAAAAAAAAAAATGTGTGTGTGTCTCTTGGCCACTCCTCAGTGAGGACTTTGGAAAGGAAGACTGTGTCTCAGTGGAACCCTTGGAGTATAGCATGCTAATAGGCACTGGGAGTCACTTGGTAAACGTTGGTTTAAGTATACTAAGTGAATGAACAACTGAACAATATGCTAAATACGCAAACAATTAAATCTCCTGAACTTCCTTTCTTTAATTTTAGATAAGATATTATCCAACAGTTCCCCTAGAATCCTCATGGGCAACATCTTTCTTCCTCATTAATTTTTAGTTCA